>NC_081559.1:73897797-74008175 GCF_022355385.1 Mustela nigripes
TTCTTTCTTTCTTTCTTTCTTTCTTTCTTTCTTTCTTTCTTTCTTTCTTTCTCTTTCTTTCTTTTTTTAAGATTTTGTTTATTTATTTGACAGAGAGAGATCACAAGTAGGCAGAGAGGCAGGCAGAGAGAGAGAGGAGGAAGAAGGCTCCCTGCTGAGCAGAGAGCCTGATGTGGGACTCGATCCCAGGACCCTGACATCATGACCCGAGCTGAAGGCAGCAGCTTAACCCACTGAGCCACCCAGGCGCCCCAGAAGGCAGATTTCTAACCAGGATAATAAGGCATGGTCTACCTTCTACACAGAAGCTAGATAAGCTCATTGTCTATTATAAAAGATTCAGATTTTGAGGCACCTGGGTGACATAGTTGGTTAAGCATCCAAATTTTGGTTTTGGCTCAGGTTGTGATCTCAGGATTGCGAGATTGAGCTCTGCATCAGGCTCTGTGCTTGGTGTGGAGTCTGCTTGAGTTTCTCTCTCCATTTCCCTCTGCCCCACCCCTTGTACTCTCTTTCTTTCTTTCTCTCAAATAAACAAACAAATAAATCTTTTAAAATAAATAAATCTTTAAAAAAAAAAGGATTCAGATTTTGTCTGGGTGGCTCAGTCAATTAAATATACTCTCGATTTTGGCTCAGATGACGACCTCAGGGTTGCGAGATGGAGCTCCATGCTGGGTGTGGAACCTGCTTAAGATTCCCTCTTCTTCTGCTCCTTCCCCTTCCCTCTCTCTTGGAAAAAAAAAAAAAAGTAGATTTCCTAAGCTTGGAGTTTCTTAGTTTCTCAACTCCACATATAGGAGTAAGGGGGCCTTCTTGTGGACATTCAGGCTTAAGGAATTTATTCAAATGATTTGTTTCTGACCCAGATGTCCATGCTTTGGGGTTGAATCCCAAGACAGGGACGGAGTTAGCAGAGACTTGATGTTTCTCCCACTCATTCTGCTCCCTCTACTCTTGTCTTTTGCACTTTCTAATCAACTAAACATAGAGTGGGGTCAGTTTTCTTAGGCTTCCACTTCTTTTGTTGATGGGATCTCCCTTATATAAAACATCATGGTGAGGATTACCAACCTAATCTCTCTAAAGGAGATATAAAGGAATTTAGAGAATACTTTTGCTCTCTTCTTCTCCAAAAATGTTGCTAAATTTTGGTGTCAAAAGCTGAATGCTAACACTCTGTTTTTCCTCTTTGCATTCTCATTTGAACAATTCTAAATCTCCCTTAGGCAAACTCACTGGCAGAATGAAAGATTCGTTTAAGGAAGTATAAAACAGAAAATCTTATGAATTTTTAAAAATAATTTTTTAATTTTTTTCTAAACATATAATGTATTATTAGCCCCAGGGGTACATGTCTATGAATCACCAGGTTTACACACTTCCCAGCACTCACCATATCACATACCCTCCCCAATGTCCATAACACCACCACCCTCTCCCTACCACCCTCCCCCCCACCACCCTCAGTTTGTTTTGTGACATTAAGAGTCTCTCATGGTTTGTCTGCCTTCATTTATTCTTTTCCTACCCCCCAAACACCCCATGTTGCATCTCCACTTCTTCATATCAGGGAGATCATATGATAATTGTCTTTCTCTGATTGACTTATTTCGCTAAGCATAATACCCTCTAGTTCCATCCACATTGTTGCAAATGGCAAGATTTCATTTCTTTTGATGGCTGCGTAGTATTCCATTGTATATATATTCCACATCTTCTTTATCCATTCTTCTGTTGATGGACATCTAGGTTCTTTCCATAGTTTGGCTATTGTGGACATTGCTGCTATAAACATTTGGGTGCACATGCCCCTTTGGATCACTACATTTGTATCTTTAGAGTAAATACCCAGTAGTGCAATGGCTGGGTCATAAGGTAGCTCTATTTTCAACTTTTTGAGAAACCTCCATGCTGTTTTCCAGAGTGGTTGCACAAGGTTGCATTCCCACCAACAGTGTAGGAGGGTTCCCTTTTCTCCGCATCCTCGCCAGCATCTGTCATTTCCTGACTTGTTAATTTTAGCCATTATGAATGTTTTTTGAAAGTCCTCTCAAAACTATTGTGGAATGATTCCTGTTTCCCCCTACTAGAATCATTCTGTACATTGTCAAGTTTGGTAGTACTCTCTTTGCCCAGAATTCTTCTTAGTAGAGTTAGCTATTTTAAATCCTACATTTCTTTCTCTTTGAGAAGCTCAGGGTCTTCCATACCAGGTAAAGGAACTGAACCCGCAGAAACCTACTGAGCCTTCATCAACACATTCCTATATATATTTCTACCTATATAGCTCCCTCCAGCCATGTCTGAGAGCTGGAAGATAACCTCTCTTACATCTGTGTATGTACTCATATTCTCAATGCCACGGTCAGTTCCTCTAAGCACACCTTAGATTGGTTGAGAAGCACCTGAAAGAGAGAGCACACTGTCTGGCAATGTGAAATAGTACATTTTCTTTCTATTTTAACAAGTGTGCAATTCAGAATTTTACCAGGATGAAGTTGCATTAATTTTCCCCACTTATGTGTGGTATTCAAAGTAGATTAACATTGCATGGGGGTGAAACTTTCTTTATGGGCTCCAAACTTTTTCTGGGCCTAAAGCAAACAATTCATTTTTTTTTTTCACAAGGTGGAGATTGGGGAGGTCAGGCAGTCCATCCACCAACAACACTGAATCACCTTCTCCATTCTCTGGCAACCAAAAGAAAGCCATTTGAGTACTTATTATTGTTCTCAATTTATCTCAATTCAAAATATTGATCATTTACTAAGCAATTAGTATAGGCTGAGCATTGTGTGGAATAGTAAATAAGTACTTGAAGTCTATAACCTTGTTGGGTCAATTTGACACTTGAATGGAAAACAATATAAAGCAAATTAAAAATTGTGCCCCAATACACAGTAAACCAAAAGAGATAAAAGCGTGTATCTACACAAATACTTGCTTCCTAAGTCCATAGCTCCTTTACTTGGAATAGCCTCAAACCTAGAACAAGTTATATTAGTTACCGATTGCCCTGTAACACATTTCTCCAAAATTTAGTGACTTAAAACAACAAACATTTGTTATTTCATAGTTTCTGTGGATCAGGAATTTGAGAGCCACTTAAGGTGGGTGGTTTGGGCTCTGGGTCTCTCATGAGGTTGTAGTGAAACTATAAAGAGGCTATGGTCATCTGAAGTCTGGATTCAAATTGGAGGATTTGTTTCCAACATGGCTCACTTGAATGGCTGTTAAGAGGAGACTACAGTTTCTCATTACATTGCCTTCTCCATAGGGCTGTTTGAGTTTCCTCACAGCATGGCATCTGGCCTCCCCCAGAGAAGATGATCTAATAGAGAATAAGGAGGAAGTCTAAAATCCTTACATGACTAGTTTCAGAAGTTGCATGCTATCACTTCGCTTCTACTTTATTCTATTCATTAAAATTGAGTTGCTAAGTCCAGTCTATATTGGCAAGGAGAGGGAAATTAGACTCCACTTCCTGAAGAGGGTAGTAGCAAAGAATTCATTGATTTACTTTAAAACCATCATACAACCTAAATGTCCACCAACAGGAGAATCCTTAAAGAATTTCTTTGCCTATCACACAGTGGAATACTACTCCACAATAAAAAAGAATGGAGTTTTGAAACAGGTAACAATGTGGATGAATGTCAAAATAATTGTGCTAAGTGAAAGAAGGTGGACACAAAAGAAAAGGTACTGTAGGATTTCACTTATATAAACTGCTAAAAACTGCACACTAGCACACTAAGCTATCTAGAGAAAATAGATCAGTGATTACCTAGGGACCAGGTTTGGGGGAATAGAGCAATGAAGGGATGGAGAGGGGATTTCAAAGGAACAAAGGAACACCAAAAACTTTTGGAGGTGATGGATATACCCATTGTCTTGTTTGTGGTGACAAATTTAGAAATATGTCAGTATGCCAGCATCATCAAATTTTAGGCTTTAACATGTGCAATTTATTGTATGACAATGATACTTAAATAAAGCTCGAAAAATATTTGCGGTAAAGACAAAATTTTTTAAGTTCATATTCCAGTTCTATTTCCTAGAACTTTATTTTTTAGCTCTGTCTCTTTAGTCACCAAATGTAATTAATAAGTATGGGACTTTCATACCTTGCAAGATAGTTTTTGGCATGGAAGGAACTTATTAACCTCTCTTACATCTGTGTATTCTTGTAACTCAGCATTTATCAAGGCAAAGTAGAAGTGAGTATTGAAGGAAAAAAAAAAAGTCCTGGATTCCAGCTAGGCCATGCTGTTTTCTTGCAGAACATTTTCACCAAAATCATAAGAGATCACTCTGCGGCTAATTTACCTAATGAATTAAAACAAACAAAGAAACAAACAAAAACAAGAACACGGTGCTAACCATAAACATGGTCACACGTCCCCCCGTTTTCCAGCTCATGTGAATGACTGCTGCTTTTTCACCAATCACCAATTCCATGTCTCCATCCTCCTTGGTAAAAGTTATTAGAATATCCAGTCATAGAATTTCTCCCAACTTTCTGACAACAACCAAATCCAAAGCAAATTCCTGTTTCCTTGAACCTTCCTCAAATTATCTAACATGGGCCCAAATCCTACAACCTGTCCCTCAAATACTCTTTCAGATTCCCTTTTGTTCTCCATGGTATAAAGTCTCCCTGCTTACAGCAAATAAGAAAGCCAATTGGGTTTGAATGCAGGTATATTCCTGGTGATGTTTCACTGTTGGGCATCAAAGCATTTATATATTTGATGTTTCTACTAGACACTAAAGACTTACAGATCTGGGACTTTTATCTATCTATCTATCTATCTATCTATCTATCTATCCATTATCTATCTATCTATCTATCTATCTATCTATCTACCTTAGCACACCCAACACCAAGCATGGTGCCTGAGCCTTACTAGGAATGTTTGTAAGATAAATGAATGAATGTGTATTTTATGACTGAAGGCACGCCCTTTAACAAATGGAAGAAGCCGCTTTACTAAAACAGGTTATTTCTCATCAATGCGTTCTGCCAGTCAGCTACTGACTGAGTTTGCTTTTACATGTGAAAGTGCTCCTGTGGTTTTCATGTTATTGCCTTTGGCCAGTTCCCAACATCAGCGAAGCTTATGGCTTCATTTTTGAAGTGACAGTGACTTGTATTGTACCTCCAGAGTTCCTCATGATCCTTACCATTCCCAGCATACACAACTACACGGCCCACCAGGTGTGAGGATGCCGTTATCCCAACTATATGTTACCAGAAATAAGTCTCAGTGGGAAAGCAGATTAGGAGAGTTTAAAGTGTGGGAAAGAGAAGCTATGAAAAACTAGAAAGAAAATTGATTTCTAAATACAGTTAGACCTCATACTTGTTTTGACATCATGGATGATTCAAAGTACAGTATAGTTGTCCTTTCTCACCAGGATTTACCGCTATCTGTAGATTTCCAGAGGCCTCTCAAATGTAATCTTAGGGATCTTCCCGTTTTGTGCTTTAGTAACATCCCATTCAAAGTGGAATAAAAAGTGCCGGTTCTGCTCACACCCTTATCTCAGTTTTGCCCAGCATAGCAGAGTGGTTAAGAACTCAGGTTTTTGCATCAGAAAGACATGGATTGGAATCCTGGGTCATCAAATTCCTGAACATGTGACTTTCATATCATTTAACTTTCTTCAATCTTAGTTTTCTCACCTGTGAAATAGGAATATCAACAGTAAATACATTGTAGATTTGGGCAAATGAAATGAGATAGTACATAAAAACCTACCTTGGCACAGAAGTTATAAATTATAACTACTATTAATGCAATTAGCTCATTATTTTTTATTAACATAAATTGCATTTATAAAAGAAAGGTGAAAACTGGATACTATATACTATGCAAGATTATGCTATATTATAAAATACATACTATTTTATATATTATAACATATAAACTAAAATACAATTGTTTCTATTACAGGATTTAGACAAACTCATTATTTTAGTAATAAAAACTTTGCAAAACTGATTTATGTATATCTTGCCTGAAATAAACTTCTAAATTTCGAAAAATAAACTCTTTGTAATACCTGTCACAGGGGGAATTTGAGTTTAATCAACTGGAAGACTTTCAAGGTTCCCTGTCGTCAGAAAGAGAAGAGTGTTTGGATAAATTGGAGCAGAACCACACAGCCTAGCTGCTCTCAAATTCCTGATCCACAGAAAACTACAAGACATGGACACCTGAACAAAAAGACAAGAAGGAATTCTGCTTCCATTCAGATGTATCCTCTGTCTGAAGCAACCAAAAAAGAAAGGGGAAAAAAAAAAGGAAAGAGTAGGAAGAAAGAACAAATTAAAGAAAAAGAGACAAACAGAACATATTTCCGCTTTCAAGATGCTGGACATCAGGCCCAGGAAGTCGAGGATCGCCTAGAGGCAAGAGATCTGTCACCGGGCTAGGTTGCTGCCGGCAGAGATCTGGGCTGTGGCAGAGACAGGTAGAATCTGGCAGACTCCCTTGAGGGGAGAAGATGAATCTGAGTCAGGAAACCAAGGCAGCTAGGGTTTCCAGGCCAAAAGTCCTGAAGAGGAGAACACCGAACAGAAAGAAAACCTCAGGGACGCCTGGGTGGCTCAGTTGGTTGAGTGGCCGACTCTTGATTTCAACTCAGGTCATGATCTCAGGATTGTGGGATCAAGTCCCACACCAGGCTTGTGCTCAGCACTAAGTCTGCTTAGGATTCTCCCTCTCCCTCTGCTCCTTCCTGCTGCTCTCTCTTTCTGTCTCTGAAATAAATAAGTAAAATCTTAAAAAGAAAAAGAAAAAAGAAAGCTTCAGAATATCTACTGCATGTTCCCCTCCTGTATCCAGTGAGTACGGACAGGGGCACACACCCAATAACAGCTTCAAAATACAAGAAACAAAACATAATAGAATGGTGAGAAGAAGTAGTCAAATCCACAATTTTAGTCAGAGACTTCAATACTTTCTTGATAATTGATAGAACACACAGGCATAAAGTCAGTAAGGACATGGAATATTTGAACGATAGTACCAAACTGACCTGAAAATTGTAGAAGGCATCACCCAACAACAGAGTAATACATACTATTATAAAGTTCAAGTATACATTTTCCAAGATAGATCATATTCTGGGCCTAAACTAAGTCTCAATAAATTTAAAATTATTAGACTCAAAGTCTGCACTTTGACCACATTGAATTGGAAATTAAAAACACAGAACTCTAGCAAACAATTGACAGCTGAATAACACTTTGAAATGACACATGGATTAATTTTTTGTTTTGTTTTGTCTTAAGTAGACTCTACACCCAATGTGGGGCTTGAACTCACCACCTGAGATCAATAGTTGTATGTTCTACTGATTGAGCCAGCCAAGCATCCCTGAATAAAGTTATTAAAATCAGGAAAAAATATAAAGTATTTGAACTGAATGAAGATGTGCTAAAACAGTATCAACATACAAACAAATCAACGACCTCTGCTTCTATCTTCAGAACCTAGAGAAAGAACAAATCTGATCTGATCTTACTTCTTTCTTCTTTCAGAAGAAAGGAAATAAATGTTATAGAGAGATGAAAATGAAAACAATAGAGAACATCAATGAAATAAAAAGCTGGTTCTTTGACAAGATTAATAAACTTGATAAAACTCCTGCCAGACTGATCAGGACGAAAGAGAAGACACAGATGATCAATATTCAGGAATGAAGAAAGTGACATCACTATAGATTTTACAGATAATAAAAAGAAAATAAAGGAATATTGCGAACAGCATTATACCTATAAATTTTACCTCTCAGGTGAAATAGAAAAATTCCTTGGAAGTTACAAACTATCAAAACTTATTCAAGAAGAAATAGACAAACTGAATAGCTTTTAATTTATTGGAGAAATTGAATTTGCAGTTAAAATCTGACTAAAAAAATAACCAAACAAAACTCCAGGCCAAGGTAGTTTCATTGGTGAATTTTTCCAAACATTTAAAGAAAATATAATATCAGCTCTACCCAAACTGTTCCAGAAGACTGAAGAGGAGGGAATATTTTCCAACTCATTCTGTGAGAACAAAATTGTCCTGAGATCAAAAGTAGATGAAGACATTACACACAAAAAAATTACAGATCAATATTCCTTATGAGCATAGACGTAAGAAATTCTAAAGAAATACTTAGCAATTAAACATATCAATACATAAAAAGTTAAATGTATCCATACCATGTGGGGTTTAATCTCTGGAATGCAAGTTTGGCTTAACATTCAAAAACCAATCCTTGTAAATTATTGTATTAATAACATTAAAAAAAGAAAATCCGGGGCGCCTGAGTGGCTCAGTGGGTTAAGCCGCTGCCTTCGGCTCAGGTCATGATCTCAGGGTCCTGGGATCAGGTCCCGCATCGGGCTCTCTGCTCAGCAGGGAGCCTGCTTCTCTCTCTCTCTGCCTGCCTCTCCATCTACTTGTGATTTCTCTCTGTCAAATAAATAAATAAAATCTTAAAAAGAAAAAGAAAATCCATGGGATCATCTGACTGTAGCAAAAACATTTGGCCTGTTACTTACTGCTCTTACACAGTAGCAATGATGTAAATTGTGAGATGTTCTCAAAATAATATACACTTGGCAGGACTGTGTGTGTGTGTGTGCGTGTGTTTATGCGTGAGTATGCGTGTGCACATACTTCTTTTTTTTTAGTCTAAGATGCATATTTCATGGTCCTTTGCCTTCAAATACTTCAGACTGTGTTTCCTAAGTATGCAGGTGTTCTTTGCCATAACTACAGTACTGTTATCAAATTCAGCCAATTTAGCATTGGTATAACACTTACCTAATATAGAATCCATATCCCAAATTTGTCACTTGACTCAATAATGTCTTCTATAGTATTTTTTCTTCTTCCAGAATAGAATCCCATATATGGTTAGGCAATGCATTTAGTTGCTGTGTCTCTTTATCCTTCAGTTATCTGGAACATTTCTACATCCTTTCATTGTCTTTTATGATACTAACATTTAAAAAATATATAGTCATCCCTCACCTACGTTATCTAAATGGAATATCCTGAGGGCTGACTGATATTTCCTCATTATTTGATTCAGTCTATTCTTTACTCCTAGCTGGGGTTGCATCCGTCTCTGTGTATCACAAAGGCAGGCACACGATGTCCATTGGTCCCTCATACTGAAGTTACTATTTTGGTCATTGTGTCACGGTGTTGAATTTCTCCCATAGGTAATTGCTGCTTTTTAGTCCTTACAATTAATAAGCAGTCTGTAAATGTAAATGTCTTATTTTTTATCAAAATTTCCTAGATTTAGTATTCATTGATGATTCTTGCCTGATCCGATCTTTATTATAAAATAATGATTTTGTACTCCAGGACTCCTGCATTTACCAGTTGATATTCTGCTTTCGTTTCCCCTGTTCATTTCTATTAGTAAGAACCAATAAATTTCTATTTCTTCAGTGGTTTATAATTTATTACTTAATTATTTGATGGCTCTTTTACCCCCACAGTAACCCTGCAATTTGGTACCTGGGTCTGTGTGATGTACCACATCATTTCTACTTTCTGGCAATATGTTCCAGGCTCTTCTCGAACTTACCCTGCCCAGCCCTTGAATCAGCCATTTCTTCAAGAAATGTTCCTTTGAAGGGAGAGTAGCACTAGGGACCAAAGTTTGGGTTCTAGATCATAGTCACTGTATTTTTATGCTTTTCCTATTAAGTAAAAACCGTTTTAGCACTACTGGAGCTGGGTTACCTGAGTCTAAGATTACCATTCGCTACTTCCCCTCTATTCCTTAATATTTTAAAAAGCTTAATTTCATTTATAAAATAATACACATTCACTGTTCAAAGGAAGTACAACAGTTGAAACAGACATGAAGAATCAAAAACAACCAACCAAAACCCCGAAACACTTCAACGCTCACCAACAAGTCCTTACTTCCTGTAAACATTTTGGCTTATCTGCTTCATAACTGGGTGCTGTTCTAAAGATTTAGTGGGAGTAATCTTACTGACTAGATAAAGTGTGTCTTTTTTATTCTGCTTTTTATTCTTGGGGCAGGGGGGATGGGTGCATGGAAGGGTGGGAATGATTTCTCTGTGGGAAACTGATGGCAAGACACGCACCCAACCCTAACTCTAGTTAAGTAGGGGTTTATGTTTTTCAGCCCTGGACCCTTCCTGACACACAACTGATGGCGAAAGGGACTAAAGTTTTTTTGTATTTGAAGGAACGAAAGGCTAGGGACATAGCTCTGGGGGCTCTGAGGGGGTGAAAGGAAAGTGGCATGCCTTAACTCTATAAGGTAGTGAACAGACTGTTCCCCATAGATGTAAAGTCTTGGTTTCATGTTGAGGAGCCCTAGGTGATCAAAGAAGACACTGTGGCACCCCATGGTATGAATGGGGACATGGCAGGTGCCACAGTGCCTCCCTGACCAGTGATCCCTCTGTACTGATTTCCTACTTACCACATACTAAGGATTCTTCTCATTCTTGAGCATCAGAAAGAGCACCAACAGGTCATATGGTCACTCTCATAAGGAAGGCTCTAGTGGCTTTTGTACAACTTACAGAAGTCTCTATGGCACTTGATAATTTCTATCAGTAAAGGAATATAAACCATGCAAATCATGCAGCCATAATTTTTTACCACTTACTAAGTTCCAGTCACTGTGCACATACTAAGGATTCAAATATAGAAAAAGTCTACCTTAGCATGTATCATTGGCTTCACAGTATCATTGGCCTTAAAGGATTGGTACAACGTACTTTTGGAAATGGGAAAAGCTGCATGCAAATCAAAGGTGACAAGAGACACAAATTGGGGTGACCTAACAGTTCATTGTTCTCATAGTGGCTGAGCTTGATCTATCTGCCATCCTAATTAGTCATAAAATTTCTGCCTGGAATTTGAAATGAGAACATGGTTAGAAAACTATTAGTCATAAATCGTCGTGAGGTAAGGCTCTAGAGAGATCCAAAAGCTCTTGCTGCTGAGGTCCTTGGAGCTATCCTGCTTTCTTTTCTCCCCAAGGCTGAGTTATTCAGGTCTTCCTGAGATTTCTGGAAGGCATCCAGTATCCTTCCAATAAATCTTCTGTTTTCATATCTTAGCCATAATCCATTTCTGTCCCTTGCAACCCCAAGGGACGGAAATGGATTAGAGGTTTCAGAATAAAGGAAGCATTTGAACTGAGACTTGAAGAATAAACATAAATTTTCTAGATAGGCTTCTAGGCAGAAAAATGTAGATTTTTAATTTCCATATTGTCTATTTGTCAGGGTTATTTTCCTCCAAAATAGTCCCTTGGAATTTGATTGGTCAGGATGAACAATAGGGACAAGCACTATTGAGAATAAATATTTAAAGGATCTGAGAGAGATTATTTTGTAAAAAAAATCTCTTTTCTTCAGCAATCTACCTACTTCAAGTTCTTGAGCAGATGAAGGTAGAGATGTGTGTACTTAACGTTGCCAGTTTAATACTAGTAATTTTGTGCCAAGAGATGTTTATATACACAAATTACATGAGTTTAAAAAACTATACTCTACATATCTAAAAATGGGGAAATTTAAACCACTTAACTGGAATACTCAAAACTGGTAATTAATTAGCAAACATGACCTGGAAACTCAACAGAATACAGTAGTCTACTATATACAGTTGTTATAGAATGCTTAGGCGAAAATTTTGGCTCTAGTGACGCTTATAAAATGGGTGATTACATTAAGGTCTTATTTGTTTTCTATAGAGATTAGGAAAGCATGAAAGCAAACCAATCAATTGATTTATTTATCTTAATCAAGTAAGAAGTCAATTAAATTGAAGGGGGAAAAAGTCAGTCATTTAGATAAAAAATAAATAAAATCGAGGTTGAGTTAAAAATTCCTTTTTGAGAGCAACTGATGGAGAAAGGGACTAAGTAAGTTTAGCTAGACAGAGGGGCAGAGTTGAGGATAAAAAGATGAAAAGTTTTGATCTCAGAAACTTTTTAGCAAAATCCTTTTGGTCTGGTCATTCTGCTTAAAAGACAACTGAATATTTCTGCAGAGGCTTCTGGGGATTGGGAGGTAAAGGAGACAGGGAAGTGGAAAGGAATCCAGAATTTTAAGTTTTCCCAGGGATACAATGGAGAGGTGGGATATTACTCTCCTTAGCATTGTAACATCGTGGTAAGAATTTGCCAAGTTAATCTAATTTTGCCATGTAATTCACAGATTTAAACACATCATCTCTCTACAGACTCTCCAAAAAAACCTCAGGATTTACAGATTTTTCTGTGTGAAGGACTTGGAGTATTTTCTGACCTAAATTCTTGGTCTATTGGAGATTATTTTGACAATTTCTTAAATTTAGGATTTGTGTGTCTAAAAACCCACAGGACTTCAAGGAGCTAACAAATTCTGAGGAGCCTCTTAACTTTGGGGTACCCAAGTGCTTTGCTAACAGAGCAAGCAACCGTACAAATTTCACATTGAATCCCATCATAGAAATACAGCAGAGGACCAGATGAAATTAAGTGAGACATCAGCTATCCATACTCAAATAGATTACACTGATGGAATCAAGAAAAGTAGGTGTCTTTAAATACTTAGAATTTTGTCTGTGTAGACACAAATCAAAGGAGTCCATCAGCATGGCTTGTCTTCAAAGCTCTCACAAGTAAATAAAACCCGAGTTAGTGAGATAGATATCAAAAGGCTGGGATATCATTTTGTTTTTAAATTTTGTTGCTTTTAAAATTTACTTGGGAAGTCAAAAATTGATAATATATGCAGATGGCTAAAACTCCAAAAGTACTAATAAGCTTATTAAAAATAATTCTCTGACCAATCTTCATTTCCTGTAACTCAAATATAATCTTTTGATATTTTAAGCTATTTCTATTCTTTTTTTTTTCAAGTTTATATATTTAAATAATCTCTACACCCAATGTGGGTCTTGAACTCACAACCCTGAGATCAAGAATCACATGCTCTACCAGCTGAACCAGCCAGATGCTCCTGTCTTCTATTCTTAAGTTTGTATTTCTAAATGACAACCGTGTGTTACTATTTCTTCAAGTTATTAATTTTAGGCAGAAAAACTGTCTGAGTCAAGAGAAAATTAGGTCAAACTGAAATGAGGGAGAATGAGAGTGGTAAAAATTATGTTTGAGTTCTAGGATCTGGTGATGCCTAAATCTGCTTCACCTTTGAAACTTTATAGAGATGAGCAAATAGTGAGAAAGTCACATTAGACAAGATTGAAATTGGTTTCCATTCCTTATAATCTAATGTGTCCCAATGAATGCATTGTTGTTCTATGGGATATATGTAGGATTTGGTTAGCAATAGCTTGCCTTTTTCTAAATGGAAATAAAATATTTTAAAACAAAATAAGGTGTTGGAACTTTTATTTTTATACAAAACAGACAGGATTCATATTGGTCAAAGAAATCATTAGTTTCATAGAAATAAAAACTTAAGGGATTAATCAGGTGCAACTGGACCTAGGTGTTCAAAAAAAAAAAAAATCTTTAGACCCTGTCTCACTCTGTCCTCTCCTCTATGGCTGCATTGTCCTTAGGCAATCTCCTCCTGTGACGTGTTAAGATTGTATCACCTCTGATCTTAAAACCTATCAGCCAAAAAAGCCCTGAAAGAAAGAGAACTCTCTCTGAGTTTACTCAGCCGGGATCTTATACTCATTCCTGATCCAAATCCTGGGACCTGGATGAGGGGTGGTGATGGAGCCAGCCCTGGGCTCACCACAAGGACACAGTCCCATCTGATTTTGAATGGAGTTAGAAAAAAGCACAACGTCAAATCTGGCGTAAGAGGATTAGATGTGGAAAAAAAAAATCTTAATAAAGATAAACTAGTAAGTGACCTTATAGAAAGGATATCAAGAAAGTAATGATAAAGTAGTAGAATGAACAAAGTAATGGCAAAAAGAAGAAAATAGGGGAAAGCAAAAATGCTGAGCTGAGGCACCTCCCATGTTGAAGTTGTAAAGAAAGCAAAATGAATCTTGTGTTGTAAAGATTGGCTATCCTTTCTTGGACATGTGTTGAGACCATATGTTGAATGTAGACAGTGTTTTGATTGAGGTTAATTTCTTCTAGAAGATGCTTCTCTTATCTACCCAGAAATGGACAGTGAAGGAAATTTATACATTTGCTGATATATCCAAGAAGCATGGCTATGAATAATGGCCAACTGCAGAAATTGTGAACTAAATCACAATTTATTTGTAATAGAGATGGAAAATATATTCACTGAAAGAAAGGGGTGAATATTTTCACTGCTCTGGAAATAAAGTCCTGATTAACTTATAGATTTAAAAGGCCACTCTGACTCAGCCTCATAATTTGAGTAATAAAACTCTTCTAATGGCTTTACAACAGATTTATAAAATAAATGAGCAAACTTAATCAAACCACAGTGCTTGGCCAATACAAACATTTCTGTTGTCAGCAATTTATTCCACCAATTGAGAGATTTAGCTGTGAATTTGGGTGGCTACATGCCTCATATTCCATGAATAAAATAGCTTGACCTTCATAAATGCATTCTCTGTAGTAAGTTAAGAAGGGCATATCCTTAACAATCTGCTGAAGAAAAAAAAAGATTCCTTCTTCTTTTTTATAATAATGAACAATATATTTTTTGAAGTTCCATAGAGATATATATTAAATAAATATTTAAAGACTCTCTAGGATATTATATTTAAAAGAGTTAATGTTTCATCATTTACTCTCATTTCAGTTGACTGGAACAAATATATACAAGCGTCCATTAGATGTTTTATGTATCTGTGGTTTTAAGTTGGAGACTCTTACAAAGGGAGATAAGGTTATTGATTTATAATTTACATTGGAAAAATTATAGACCAGAAAGATAATTTAATTGTAGTCTGTAGTTGTTTCCTAGAAGAAATACATGCAGACCGTGCAAAGGAGCTGCTTACAGTGAGGGAGAGGTGCCCTTTTTGCTCCTCAGGCTCCAGTGGACCTGACCTAATTAATGGAGACCCCAAATTCATTCTGGAGTAAAAATTTGGTTATACATTATGATAGGGTGATGGACTTCTTTGCAAATCTGGTGGACCTTATAGACCTCTCCTCCCAGTAAAATATTCTTATATACATAGTGTATACAACTTAGTATTTTTATTGAGGTGTAAATTACCTACAATATCCCATTAGTTTCAGGTATACATTATTATAGTGATTTGATATTTTTATACAGTACAGATGATCCCTATGTTAAGTCTAGTTACTGCCACTGTGCAAAGTTATTACATCATTGACTATATTCCCTATACATTACAAACCTACAACTTATTTATTTTATAACTGGAAATTTGTGCCTCTTAATTCCCTTCACCTATTTCATCCCCTCCTTCCCCTAGTCCTTCTTTTCTGGTAACCATCAGTTTGTTTCCTGTACTTAGAAGTCTGTTTCTGTTTTGTTTGTTCACTTGTTTTGCTTTTTAGGTCCACATATAATCGAAATCATATGGTACTTATCTTTCTCTATCTCACTTATTTTACTTAGCATGATACCCTGTAGGACCAACCATGCTGTTGCAAATGGCAAGATTTCATTCTTTTTTATGGCTGAGTAATATTTCATTATACACATACACACACACCACATATTCTTTATCTATTCTTCTGTAGATGGACAGTTGGATTGTTTCCATATCTTGGTTATTGTAGATAATCTGCAATGTGGGGCGCCTGGGTGGCTCAGTGTGTTAAGCTTCTGCCTTCGGCTCAGGTCATATCTCGGGGTCCTTGAATCGCGTCCCGCATCAGGCTCTCTGCTTAGTGGGGAGCCTGCTTCCCCCGCCCCTGCCTGCCTCTCTGCATATTTGTGATCTCTGTCTATCAAATTAAAAAAAAAATCTTTAAAAAATAATGCTGCAATGAATATAGGGGCATACATATCTCTTTGGATTGGTGTTTCATTTTCTTCAGATAAATACTCACTACTGAAATTGCTGGACTATATGGTATTTCTTCTTCTTCTTCTTCTTCTTTTTTTTTAAAGATTTTATTTTTTTATCTGTCAGAGAGAGAGAAAGAGGGCACAAGCAGGGGGAGTGGCAGGCAGAGGAAGAAGCAGGCTCCCCTCCAACCAAGAAACCTAATGCTGGACTCGATCCCACAACCCTGAGATCATGACCTGAGCCAAAGGCAGGTGCTTCACCAACTGAGCCACCCAGGCATCCCGACTGTATGTTATTTCTATTCTTAATATATTTTTAAAGATTTTATTTATTTATTTGAGAGAGAGAGCACGAGAGAAGGGGGAGAAGCAAAAGGAGAGGGAACAAAAATCTGAAGCAGACCCTGCACTCAGCACAGAGCCTGACTCGGAGCTTGATCCCATGACCAAGAGATCATGACCTGGGCTGAAAACCAGCCCACTGAGCCATGCAGGTGTCCCTCTATTTTTAATTCTTTGAGGAAACTCCATCTATTTCACATAGTGGCGGCACCAGTTCACATTCCCACCAACAACAGATGAGGGTCCTTTTTCTCCACATCCTCAACAGCTCTTGTTGTTTCTTTGTCTTTTGGATAATAGCCAATCTGAGCAGTGTGAGGTGGTATCTTACTGTGGTTTAGATTTGTATTTCCCTGATGATTAGTGATATAGAGCATCTTTTCAAGTGTCTGCTGGCCATCTGTGTGTCTTCTTTGGAAAAATACAAATCCTCAGCCCATTTTTGAAACCAGTTATTTGTCTGTTTGTTTTTTATATTAAGTTGTATAAGTTCTTTATGTACTTCAGATATTGACCACTTTCTGGATGTATGATGTGCAAATATCTTCTCCAATTCAGTAAGTTGCCTTTTCATATTGTTGATTGTTTCCTATACTGTGCAAAAGTTTTTTAGTTTGATGTAGTCCCATTTGTTTATTTTAGCTTTTTTTTGCCCTTGCCTGAGGTGTCTGTTAAGTACTTTTTTCTTAAGATGAATAGTGGGTACATATGTGTTTGCTTAATTAGTCTTCATTCTTTTATGCATTAATTATTTTATAATGAAAGTTAAATATAAACTAGCAGTACCCATTAGGCTGAATAATTAAAATGTAAAAAAATAAGATGAAACTTCTACTAATATTGTAGACTGTTTGGACTCCATCGTGTAATGCATAAAAATCTTAGATAAGAAGTATTCTTAAGAAATTGCAAATATCTAATCAAGCTCAAAAAAAAAAAAAAAAAAAAAAAGAAAGCGAAATCTTTAGGTGCCAGACATGAAAAGAAAAATCAAAGCTAAAGCAATGAACAAAGGCTGAAGTCAGACTAGAGCTGCTGGCTGAGATCTAGTGCTCCACTAGAATAGGTAAAGTGGGCTGAGTCCTGAGGAGATACAGAAAATGGAACGGAAATCAATGGATAAAGACTGGATCTTAGGTGAATTGCCCCATTTGTTAATCTTGCCCATTGATGGAGGAGAAATAGTGAAGATGTTTTTATTCGTCCTGTGCCTTGTGTTGAAAAGAAAAGGCATACGTTAAGAATTACAATTCTAGGGACACCTGGGTGGCTCAGTTGGTTGGACGACTGCCTTCGGCTCAGGTCATGATCCTGGAGTCCCAGGATCGAGTCCCGTATCGGGCTCCCAGCTCCATGGGGAGTCTGCTTCTCCCTCTGACCTTCTCCTCGCTCATGCTCTCTCTCACTGTCTCTCTCTCAAATAAATAAATAAAATCTTAAAAAAAAAAAAAAGAATTACAATTCTAGGGGCACCTGAGTGGCTCAGTGGGTTAAGCCTCTGCCTTTGGCTCAGGTCATGATCTCAGGGTCCTGGGCTCGAGCCCTGCATCAGGCCCTCTGCTCAGCAGGGAGCCTGCCTCTCCCCCTCTCTCTGCCTGCCTCTCTGCCTACTTGCAATCTCTTTCGCTCTGTCAAATAAATAAATGTGTTTTTTTAAAAAAGAATTATAATTCTAAGCTTGTACTATATCCAGATACAGCATATAAATTTGTAATACTTCATGGCTCAGGAATTCACCAGCTAAGACAATTTCATCAGAAAAGAAGCTCAATAATAATAATAATAATAATAATTTATTCTAGATATGAACTCACAATAACAAATACATATTATGCACACAAACACTCAACATGAATAAATGCAACAAACAAAATAATTATCTTGAGAATTGCAGATAATAAAACAATGAAAAAAAATTAGAACAGGATTGCTCAAATTGTTTAAAAAGATTTTTTAGGGGTGCCTGATGGCTCAGTTGGTTAAGTGACTGACTCTTGATTTCAGCTCTGGTTGTGATCTCAGGGCTGTGAGATCTAGCCTCACCTTGGGCACCCTTACTGGGTGTGGACTGTGCTTGGGATTCTGTCTCCCTCTTCCTTTGCCCCTCCCCCTCTGCTCTCTCTCTTTCCCCCTCTCTAAAAAAAAAAAGAAAGAAAGAAAGAAAAAGAGAGTTTTTTTAAAGAAAAGGAATAGGAATTATTATGAAAATGGATACCATACAAGAAGAAAAGCAATTTTTTAAAGAGAAACAAGGACACCTAGAAATTAAAAATATAATCTCACAAATGAAAAATTAAAAATGTAGATTGAATAGCGGATTAGACACAAGTGAAGAGATAATAATCTGGAGACAAAAAACATGGAAATTATTTAAATGCAGCACAATAGAAGAAAAACACTAAATCGAAAGTAAGAGAAATGGAGAATATTATTTAAAAAGTACAACACAGGGGCGCCTGGGTGGCTCAGTGGGTTAAACCTCTGCCTTTGGCTCAGGTCATGATCTCAGGGTACTGGGATCGAGTCCCATATCGAGCTCTCTGCTCAGCAGGGAGCCTTTTGCTTGCCTTTCTGCCTACTTGTGATCTCTCTCTGTCCAAATAATTAAATTAAATCTTTAAAAAAAATAATACAACACATTAAATAGTGAGAATTTTCCTGAAGTGATAAAAACACATGAATTCACAGTTGAATTAACCCAAGTTGTGACCAAAGTAAATAGAACAAATTCACCCAGACACATGGTGAAAATATAGAATATGTAAAGAAAATTAATCTCAGAGAAAACACAGATTATATATATAAAGGGATAAAAATTTGATAGAAGTTTTCTCATCAAAAGATGCTAAAAGGAGGCGGCCCCACAGGTGCTGGACCTGCCGGCACCCCGGGTCCAGCTGCTCTGCTGCACCTGGGCCGTCGGGGCAAAGAGCAAGCGGCTATTTCTACGCTCAGTGCTCAGAACCGTGAGCGCTAAGAATGGTTTGTAGCCGGACATGCCCCAGAGCCGCCGTGGGGGCAGCGGGTTCCGCGAGCGCGTGGCGGCCGCCCCTGGCGCCGGGCTTCTAGCTCGGATCGCCAAACGCGTGGGTTTTCTGAGGCGTCCGGGTGTGAGCGGGCGGCCGGCTGCGGACAGTGGGATGAACCAGGAGATGGTCCCTCTGGAGCGCTTTCCGGAAGTCGTGCGTCCCTGGCCGAGAGCTGCTCCGAGTGGCCTGGGGTCTGCCGTCGCTCCCTGCGTGGGCTCTGGGCCCTGTGCCCACGGACACCCCTGCTTTAAGGACCCTTGAGACAGGCAGTGCAGGAGGCAGGTCTGGTCAGGCTGGGGCGGGGGAGGGACACAACTGAGCCCTGTAAACCAGGGCGGGGAGGGGGGATGGCCTTGGGAACCCCAGTGGGGCGACACGTATAACTCGGGCATTCCTGCCTTCTTGCAGAAAAAAAAAAAAAAAAAAAAAAAAAAAGATGCGAAAAGGAGATGGCACAATATTCTCAAAGATTTTAGTAAAATTTTCAGTCAGCCTAGAACTCTGTACTCAGCTAAACTCTCAAACAAGATAAATACATAGAAGATATATTTCATGAAGAAAGAAATTAAACTCAAAAGGAAGGAGTGATGGGCGCCTGGGTGGCTCAGTGGGTTAAGCTGCTGCCTTCGGCTCAGGTCATGATCTCAGGGTTCTGGGATCGAGTCCCGCATCGGGCTCTCTGCTCAGCGGGGAGCCTGCTTCCCCCTCTCTCTCTCTGCCTGCCTCTCTGCCTACTTGTGATCTCTGCCTGTCAAATAAATAAATAAAATCTTAAAAAAAAAAAAAAAAGGAAGGAGTGAAGTAAAAAAACAGTAGTTAGCACTTGCAGTGGTAAGTCTAAAGGAGCTTCAACTAATAATAAACAATAAAAATGAAACAATGTTCGTCATCATTAGTCATCAGGGAAATTCAAACCAAAACCACATTGAGATACCACCTTACACTAGTTAGAATGGCAAAAATCGATAAGGCTAAAAACAACAAATGATGGAGAAGTTGTGGAGAAAGGGGAACCCTCTTACACTGTTGGTGGGTATGCAAGTTGGTGCAGCCACTTTGGAAAACAGTGTAGATGTTTCTCAAAAAATTAAAAATAGAGCCACCCTATGACCCCAAAATTACACTACTGAATATTTACCCCAAAGATACAGATGTAGTGAAAAGGGCCATATGCACCCCAATGTTCATAGCAGCAATGTCCACAATAGTCAAAATATGGAAAGAGCCGAGATGCCCTTCAACAGACAAATGGATAAAGAAGATATGGTCCAGGGGCGCCTGGGTGGCTCAGTGGGTTAAGCCGCTGCCTTCAGCTCAGGTCATGATCGGGGTCTTGGGATCGAGCCCCGCATTGGGCTCCTTGCTCAGCAGGGAGCCTGCTTCTCTCTCTGCCTCTGCCTGCCTCTCTGCCTGCTTGTGATCTCTGTCTGTCTGTCTCTCTCTCTCTGTCAAATAAGTAAATAAAACCTTTAAAAAAAAAAAAAAGAAGAAGAAGATATGGTCCATATACACAATGGAATATTTCTCAGCCATCAGAAAGGATGAATACCCAACTTTTGCATCAACATGAATGGGACTGGAGGAGATTATGCTGAATGAAATAAGTCAAACAGAGAAAATCCATTACTATATGATTTCACTTATTTGTAGCACATAAGGAATAGCACAGAGGACATTAAGAGAAGGGAAAAAAGAAGGGGGAGAAATCGGATTGGAAGATGAAACATGAGAGACTATGGACTCTGGGAAACAAACTAAGGGTTTCAGAGGGGATGGGGGTGAGGGGATGGGTGAGCCTGGTCCTGGGTATTCAGGAGGAGACATATTGCATGGAGCACTGAGTGTTATACACAAACAATGAATCATGGAACACTACATCAAAAACTAATGATGCACTGTATGGTGACTAACATAACACAGTAAAAAAATAGGAAAAAAATCAATACACGTGTTAAAAAATAATAATAAAAATGAATAATTTGGGCTAAAATCCTAGATAACAATAATAAAGGGGAAACTGTCAGTGTCACAGTTATCCAAGGTCCTTGCACTGTTTGGAAGGAAGACAGATGTTTTGATGAACCTTGAACTTGTTAACCAAAACAACCCCAAACAAAACAGAAACAAAAAGCATAGACATAATATGAATTCCTTCTAAGTAAATTAAAAAATAGAAATAAAACATCATCAATTCAATAGAAAGATATGAAGAAAATACATGATTAACAGAAAAAATAAGATGGTAGAAATAAGTTTATCTATGTTAAGGCAAGAAATGTAGAACATGCCTTTAAAAAATAGAGCTACTTACTCAGTTTTAAATTCTAGCAATTTCTTCTTATA
This sequence comes from Mustela nigripes, assembly GCF_022355385.1. Taxonomy (NCBI): domain Eukaryota; kingdom Metazoa; phylum Chordata; class Mammalia; order Carnivora; family Mustelidae; genus Mustela; species Mustela nigripes. The sequence continues at coordinate 73,919,467 of NC_081559.1, forward strand.
AGTATGTTTCTAGGGGTGCTTGGGTGGCTCAGTTGGTTAAGCATCTGCCTTCAGCTCAGGTATGACCCTGGGGTCCTGGGATCGAGGCCTGCTTCAGGCTCCTTGATCAGCAGGGAGCCTGCTTCTTCCTCTCCCTCCGCTGCTCCCCCTGCTTGAGTCCTTCTCTCTCTCTATGTCAAATAAAAAGACAAAATCTAAAAAAAAAAAAAAAAAGAATATTTCTAAGAAAAATTATAGCATAGAAGTTGGAAGTAAAAGGAAAGTTACATCAAATTTCAATGACGGTAGTAATGTTAATATCCCACTAAGTAGACTTTAAGAATAAAGGCTGTATTAGGGTAAAAAGGGTTATTAGTTTTTTAAATTAATTTATTTACTTGTTTATTTATGATGATTTAATATACCTGTACTTTGTGAAATGATCACTGCAATCAAGTTAATTAACACTTTTGTTGTTGGAGTAGGCAGTCGGTTAGGTTCTGCCAGGTTGCCTGGTGGCCAGTAACCGGGAAGCTGTTCCAAAACAAAACCACAAGAAATGGGATGGAAACAGGCCCAAGATGGCTGACCAAGTAGGCTGAAGTTCACATTATTCTATTATACCACATTAATATTTTAAAATCTTCTCCCTAAGTGTACTAGGACAGGAAACCTCTGACTAAATAAGGAAGAAAAGCCTGGTAACCCACGTTCCTGGAAGAGACCACCTGCTTCCAAAAAAATCCTGCCTCAAGTAACGAATATTCCACTCCTTTGTTAACAACTGTCAATGAAGGACAGAAACACAAACCCCAGTGGGCACAGCTCTCCCTTGCTTGAGTTTACCTTCTCTCACATCTTGGGAGTGAACTTTTCACTTTAATAAACTTTCCTGCTTGTACTGTTTGTCCACTGTGTTGTGTCTGTCCTTAAATTCTTTCTTGTGGGGAGACCAAGAGCCTCGAGGGACATCATCTGGACAGGATGGATTGAGGCCTCAGGGTCTGAGATCTCAGCAACATTCTTACCTCACATGATTACCATTTGTGTGTGTGTGGTGAGCACAACTAAGATCTACTAATAAGGGTTATTCTTCAATGATAAAAGAAACATTTTGATAGGAAGTTATAAGATGTCTAAGACTGTATGCACCCAAGACTACCTCTCCACTTTGGGATAATTTTCACAGACTTAATGAAGATTTATTATACTTAATTACTATGTATTTGCTGCTTAGTTATTTGAGTGAGACATTGCATCACGGCTGCTTTTCATTTGTCTTCTTGATTTATTTGTACTATAGTTTACAAGGTCTCATCTGAGATTTTGGATTTAGAGCTGTCCTTTGGATTAAAACCATCATCTAGTCCCAAGCCAAGAATAGTATTTCACCATGCCTATTTTAATTACCTTTTGCATTCAAGCCTTTAATTCATTTTAATGGATTTTTGTGTGCACTGTGAGATAGAGAGAAAATTTCTGTTATTTTAAAATGAATATCTCGTCATCCCAGTACCATATACTGAATGGCTTATTCTTTTCCCAACTATCTGCAATACTAAGCTGTCACATCATTTCTAAATATATTATAGGTCTGTTTCTGAGCTCTCTTCTCTGTTTCATTACCAATTTGCCAATCACCATTTAGCTCTGTAATAAATCTTAATAAAATCTTAATAAACAAGTCTTCATCTACTTCCTCTCTCCCTCCTCATCCCCATCTCTCAGAACATCTTGGCAATCCTTGGCTTTAGCTTTTCCATGGGAATTTTTAATATTTGTAAATTTCCTAGAAAAATCCTTAGGGAAATTCAAGTGTAATACATGCAATCCATACATTAACTTAGAAAGAGTTGGGACTTTAAAGATTTGATTTCCTATCTACTAAGATATTCTTTTTATTTATTTAGATATCCTTTAATGGCATGCCATAAAGTTTCACAATTTTCTCCATAAAAGTTTTAAACATATTTTATTAGATTAATTCCCAGGTACTTAATGTTTTTGTTGCTATGGAAATTGCTATGGACTCTTCTTAAAAAGTATGCTTTCTAACTTTTTTGGGTTTTGCTAGTATTCAGAAATACAATTGAATTTTAAATATTTATTTTATCGCCAGTCACTTTGCTATATTCTCTAATTAACTCAGTGATTCAAAAAGCTTTTGTATCTTAATATCTATGAATACATAGAATTGGGTATCCTCCTTTCCAGTCTTTAGAGCTTTTAAAATTTATTTTCTTCCTTTAATGGGCTGACAAGGATGAGAAAATTTAGGTGGATCAGAATGGGGTATCCCAGTGTGCAAGAACAGAAGTACCATGTTGGATACAAGTGGTTGTAGTAGTTCTTTCTCAATACTGATTTTTAAATGAAAAAATTTCTAAAATTCCTCCATTAAAAATAATACTGCAGTAGCTTTTGTTCGATACCTTTTATCAGATGAGGAAGTAGAATTTTTTAACATGAATTTTCCATTATCTAGTTGAATTCTAGCCTGGGGGAAGAGGTGTTAGGGGGAGAGGTTTTAGCCAAAATGCTAGGACATTCTCTTTCTTTCTTTCTTTCTTTCTTTCTTTCTTTCTTTCTTTCTTTCTTTCTTTCTTTCTTTCCCCAAACACCATACTCATCTAGTTCTTAGAAATAGGTGTGATTCCATGAAGCAAAAAAGAGGTCAGCGACTGAACTGCTCTTATAATTTGAAGTTTCTGACCAGCTCTCCTGCTAGGGACCAGACATTCTAGATGTTTAGTGGCTGAATAATTGCTATCCAGAATTTTTTGTAATAAGCAGCATGCCAGGGACTGGAGAAATGGACTTTCAGTGGGCAATAGAAATGGTAATAAAAAAACATAGTGTGTAAAATGCTGATGGTTTAGAAATATTGTCAATTAAATGAGAATCTTAACTTCCCAGTCTATGGCAAAATGTTTCACTGTTCTAGAGAAGACATATATTAAGGTGATCCGTTACCAGGATTCATATATCAAATAAGTAATCAAGATTGGAGAAATACTCCACCTAGGTGTGGAGCATGAAAAAGCGATTACATCGTGTCATCCACCAGGGGGCAGTGGTGTGATGTTTGGAGCCCTCAAGTTCCCGCATGCCGGCGCTGAAGAGTTGAACAGGGATCCAAGCAAGAGTGCCCCCTTGGAGCTCAAGTAAGGGAGCCTTGACTTGGGGCTCCCAGGTAAGAGGGTCAGTCCTGATCAGGGACAGGGTGTGTTACAAAGGGACCATAGACCATAGATTTCATCACTACTCTTCACTGATCATCTTTCTAACTCTTGTCTGGGGGTAAACAGACTCATTAATCAGTCAGGCTGCACAGAAACAATCCCAAACTGGTCTCAATTGTGAAGAGAAGAATAGCCTGTAATTGTAAGGGAACAGCCAAGTCACTGTCTAGATTTGAAGGGCACAGAATAGATCCTCATGATTGCTTTCTGGGGAGTTCCCCACTTCCAGCTCTGTAGTTTGTGAGTAGGGTCGGTGTACCTGAGAAGAGTTCTGCTCCCCCAAAAGGAGCAGAATGAGAGGAAATGACAGGAATGAGAGGAAAATGAACAGATACAGTGAACGTTCTTCCAGGAAAAGAAACAGAAAGCTTTAACTGGGACACAGAGCATTTAATTGAGTAGATGTTAGAGTTTTAGGCTAGGAGTGAAGGTTGGCTCCATTAATGCATACAAAGTGTCTGAAGCAGAACAGGAAGATAGAGACGGATTGAAATGGAGTATTCCAATGTGCAGAAACAGAAGGACCATGAGTATTTTGTTTCCTTTTCTAGAGCATGGTGGGTAAGAGATCAGAGGGTCTGTTCACATCACTGATGAAATAATCCTAAAATGTCAAGGCATTTAACCTACTTATGCTTTAAAACCAGTCAATTACTGGGGCACCTGGGTGGCTCAGTGCGTTAAGGCTTCTGCCTTCGGCTCAGGTCGTGATCCCAGGGTCCTGGAATAGAGCCCCTTATCGGACTCTCAGCTCAGCAGGGAGCCTGCTTCCCCCCCCCCCCCCCTCGCCGCCCCTCCCCTCGTGTTCTCTCTCTCTCTGTAAAACACAAAAAAAAACCCCCCCCCCCCCCCCAAAACCAGTCAATTACTTTAGGATTTCAGCATTTCAGCATTAATTGTGTGTCCTAATGGTTATCCATCTCTCTTGCTGTTTCTCCTTCTGCCTTTTCCAATTCCTCAGTAACAAGTTGAAACTTGACAATTGTGAAAGGATTTTTTTAAAAGCTCTAGGTTGGTAAATAAGTAAGAAACAAACTTCTGTTGCAATTGGATAGATAAGAAATGACATGATTTGTGAGGCTTAATGCCACGTGAAAATGCAGGGTTCTCATTCAAAAAAAAAAAAAAAAAGGAAAATTTGCTGTTAGAGTACAAATATATAAAGCTTTTTCTTTTAAAACTACTTCGTTACTGTAGTGATCCAAAGGAGCACTTACACCCCAATGTTTACAGCAGCAATATCCACAATAGCTAAACTGTGGAAAGAGCCCAGGTGTCCACTGACAGATGAATAGATAAAAAAGATGACGTGTGTACACACACACACACGCACACACACACGCGCGCGCGCGCGTGCTCGCGCACACAGGAAAATTACATCACCATCAAGAATGAAATCTTGCCATTTGCAATGATATGGATGGAACTAGAGAGTAATATGCTAAATGAAATAAGTCCATCAGAGAAAGACAATTATCATATGGTCTCACTAATATGAAGTATTTAAGAAACAAAACGGAGGATTACAGGAGAAAAGAGGGAAAAAAATGAAACGAGCTGAATCTAGAGAGGGAGACAAACCATGAGAAACTCTTAATAATAGGAAACAAACTCAGGGTCGCTGGAGCAGAGGGGAGTGGAGGACATTGGGGTGTGTGTTATAATGAGCACTGGGTATTATATAAAACTGATGAATCACTGACCTCTACCTCTGAAACTAATAATACGTTATATGTTAATTAAAAAAACTATTTGATTACTTAAAAGATACAATAGAGATAATCATCATTTTCAGTAAAGAAAAATTTAAAATTTGAATTTTACCATTCATCTTTGTATTGCGTTGTGCCAAGTTCAATAATTATTTAACTCATCACCAGTATTTCATAGTTCATATGTCCATATGCATTTCATTCTTACCTAAGCAACTGAGATTACAAAACTGATTCATTTTTTCTCACACATTCTGCCAGTACTCTCCCTTTGGCTTACTGAAGAAGGAGGAAGAACTAAGAGGAAGGACTATGGCTCATCCTATCATTCCTTTTTCTTTTATGTCATAAATTTTAGCCAAATAGTATGAATGAGAAAGAATGATTTTGTGTTTCTGAGAATACCATTACTTTCATTCATCATTTGAAGTAAGTTCTGGTTCAGATGAAAAGCATGACCTCTAGGAGCTGTCAGCGTCCTCACTTATTTAGTCTGAAATATGCTGATATAGAATGAGCAAATAATTCTGGCAGATTCACAGTGTATGGGAGTTCAGAGAGACCCAAGCTTGTACATGTTTAATTTGTTCTGGAAACTACATAGCAGTTACTGGTCCTCTATGTATATGTTGACAAGGTACAAAGGACATGCTCACATGTGTCTTCTCCATTCCACTGGCCCATTGAACTTCACTTACAAAATGCAAGGTCAAAGATGAAATTTTGAGAATTAGAGGTGGCAACAGCAGAGTTTTTGACCAATTGTAGGATGCTTCTGAGAGTGGGACTTTGTGTCCCTATACTTCTTGCCTGCCCATGAAGCTGGCCCTGACATTGTTTTTCCTGCTCACACTTCCAGATTCCAGCCTGGCTATTACTTACTATCTGGGCTGCTAAAAGGATTGAGCTGCTCTTGGCATTGACCTGCTTAGGATGAACACAGAAGTAGAAGCAATAGTGGACCAGATTCTGTCTGGGCTTTGGAAGATGATTCTCTTTGGGATGACTTGTCTTCTCTCAAACCAGAAAAAGTTCTGAGGCCCAGAGGAGGTCCTGTAGATGGCCTGGAATGTCACATTTGACACACACCCCTGCATCGTTGGCATCCCTCACATAATTAGGGTCTGTCTTTCAGTGAGAAAACACTGAACTCTGCTGGAATTCATTCAGGTCTTATCAAAGGTCTGGAACTTCCATGGCCTCACTCTCGTTTTTATGATGATTCCTAATTCTGCATCTCTAGCACAGAGACATTTTCTTTGAACTTCAAACCACAATTCCACCCACCCACATGACCCTCCACCAGAACACTTCATTCACACCTCAAATTCAAAATATCCGACTCTGAACTCAGTGCATTATTCCCCCAACAGCCCTCTGTTCCTTCTTCAGGAATTTCCTTTCTTCAGTGTAAGCTGGTGGGCAGCCTACACTGCCCCAGTCTCCTCCTCATCTTTACATCCCTCCTCCTAAGTTGGAAACCAAGGGTACAGAGACCAGCTTCTAACCAGGTCTCGAATCCAGGCTCCTCTCTTCCTTCCCACTGTCCCAGCATAATTCAGTTCTTTGCTAGCTCTCTCCTGTACTTATTCCGTCTCCAGACTCATCCTTTCCCAAATGTCCCCAGACTGCCAGGAGACTATTTTTATCTTGACAAATACAAAACTTATAAAATATTTCAAGCATAGAAGTCTAAACTAGTTTATAGTAAAACCTGTATACCTATCACCAAGCTTTGCTAAGTCTTAATTTGTCAAATTTGCTTCATTTTTTAAAGAGATATTATTTATTTGAGAGAGAGAGAGAACATGAGTGGGAGGGAGGGATAGGGAGAGAGGACAAGCAGATTTTCCCCTGAGCAGAGAGCCCAATGCGAGACTCGATCCCAGGACCCTGGGATCATGACCTGAGCAGAAGGCAGATGCTTAATTGACTAAGCCACCATTATTCTTATTACTATTATTATTATTATCTATTTATTCAACAGACAGAGTTCACAAGCAGGCAGAGAGGCAGGCAGAGAGAGAGAGGGGAAAGCAGGCTCCCCGCTGAGCAGAGAGGATGTGGGGCTCCATCCCAAGACCCTGAGAACATGACCCGAGCCGAAGGCAGAGGCCTTAACCCACTGAGCCACCCAGGTGCCCCACCCTTATTATTTTTTAAAAAGAAATAAAACATGACAAATATAGCGAGAAGCACTGGTATATATCCCTCTGTCCCCTTGCCCTCCCTTTTTTCCCAGAGAGGACTATATTTGTTTATCCTTCCTGTTTTGGTTATTATATGCTTACTATATGTGAATTTTTATATGTAACACATGTGTTCTTATGAATTTAAAAATTTTCACATAAGTGGTATGTGTACTGTACTTATTCTGCAACTTTCTGACTTAACTGAACATTGTATTTTTGGAGTTTAATTATAGCAAAACTTGCCATTTCAGTAATTTATTTCAATCTTTCTACTTTAGTTCAGTCATTTAGTACTTCATAATTTGAATGTAACCAATTTGGTTGTCCAGACTTTTGTGATCACATTGAGCTTTTCACCTTTCACTATTATAAATGATATGACAATTAATATTCTGACCCATGCTTCCTGCTACAAATTAAAAGTTTTTCTGGACTATAGCTCTGAAAAATGGGATTGGTGGGGCACCTCTCCCTTAACCACATGTTGTCTCACTGTTCTGTAAAGTGGTTGCTCTGATACACATTTTGTCCAGCAGTTTTCATTCTCTTGTTCAACAGCTCTGTTTACACTTGGAACTGTCATTGTTTACTTTTCTTTTTGTCACAGTGTTGGGCCTATAATAGTATACTCTTGCCATTTTAATTATTTTCTCTAATTATTAGGAAATATATATTACCTATTCGTATGCTTATTGGCCAGCCAAGTGTTATTTCCTCTGAATTGCCTGTTCATATCACCTACTCACTTTTCTGGTTGCTGTTGTTGCATTGTTTGCCTTTTACTTAATCTTCTGTTGGCTATGTGTATTGCAAATTTCTTACCCCTATGATTTGTCTTCTCATTTTGTTTATAGTGTCTTTTGAGACGTAGATGTAATGTAACAAAATGTATCAATTTTCTTTACGGTTCTTGATATTGTTGTGTCTCTGTGTTAATGAAGCACTCCTTTTTTAATTCATAGTTTTAGAATATTCTCCTGTATTTTCTGCTGAAAAATGCAAAACTTTTGCTTTTTACATTTAGATAAAAACTTAATCCACCTGGAACTTTTTTCATGTATGACAAGGTATAGGAATATGATTTTATTCTTTCCATGCAGATATCACTATCACTAAGAAGGAATAACTCCCTAATACAATTGAATATCCAATCAATATGAAAATCACCTCATATCATTCATGGTGTGTTTTTCTCTCTCTCCATCAGTCTATTCATTATTCCTTCTATCTATCCATCCAACCATCCATTCATCTCACTGATGTGATCCATGAAGACCCAGACCCATTCTTTTTATTTCCCTGCAAAGGGTCAGAGGCTTTCTGGTTGGAGATATAATTTGTGTTCTGCCTCCTCTAGGCTTCTTTTCTCTGCAGTCTTTACCTGGTTCTCCATCATGGTCTGGGCTTCTGGAGTTGGTTTTGGTAGGTTTGGGTATTATTTCCTAATTACATATGCATTAATGATTGCCAAATTCCAACTCATAGTTATGCTGCAGGCTTCGGTTATGGGTGTTTTTATTTCCTTCCCTTGTAGATTTTTTGGGAGAGTATAGAGAAACATTTGGATTTAGGTGTCCCTTAGAATTCAGTATTCTGTAGAATTAGTTTTTCTAATCCAACCTTCATGCCTCCAAAAAGAGAAACTATTCCTTTTTGTATCTGATTCTTTTCTTTTGGATTCTTTGTCGTCTTTATTGAAGTAAGCCAGTGAAGACTCATGGGTCCAGTGGGGTTGGCAAGGTTATGTTGTGATGAATTAATTCCCACATGAGCTTAGTAAAACAAAGCTTTATTTCTTGATCACCGTCATATTCCACAGGAGTTGGAAGGGAGCTCTGCTCACTGTAGTCATCCAAAGACAAGGGCTCCATCTCACATGATCGTCCATGATTATGGAGGCAAGAGAAAGAGTTGTAAACAGGCTCATAAAACTACTGGAAATGACACTTTTAACTTTTGCTCATAATTTATTGGTCAAAGCAATCACCTAGCTGTGACTAATCTCAGAAGTGAATCAGGAGAATTGGGAATAGTTCTAGTAATAATGATTATCTGTATTTTAGTATATATATATCATTAACTAGACTCTATTTGTTTATGTTTTTAAGGTACAATTAATACACAGTGAAATGAAAAAAAAAATCATTGCCTGAAGAGTTTTGATAAATGTGTAAGTCTTTTTCCCCAAACCTTCACCAAAATATAAAACATCAGCATCGGGGTGCCTGGGTGGCTCAGCGGGTTAAAGCCTCTGCCTTTGGCTCAGGTCATGATCCCAGGGTCCTGGGATCAAGCCCCACATCAGGATCTCTGCTCGGCGGGGAGCCTGCTTCCTCCTCTCTCTCTCTCTGCCTGCCTCTCTGCCTACTTGTGATTTCTGTCAAATAAATAAATATAATCTTTAAAAAAAAACAAAAAACAAAAAACCAAAAAAACCCACCATCATCACCCCCAGAAAGTTCTGTTGTGTCCCTTCCCAAACAATTCTGACATTAACCTGTAAAGGCAACCCCATCCTGACATTTTTATCAGCATAGAGTGGCTTTGTTGATTCTGGAACTTCATAAAAAGAAAATCGTGTCATATTTACTCATTTGTGTCTAGTTCCTTTCACAAAGGATATTTTTATATTCATTTATGTTATTGAGAGTATCAGTAGTTTGTTTCTTATTATTGCTGAGTGCAATTCTATTGTATGGATATACCACAATTTGTTTATTTATCATCCTATTGGTGAAACTGGGCTTCTCCAGTTTCTAATTCTTATAAATAAAATTTCTATAGACATTTGTATAAAGACATTTTGTGGACATGTGGACATGTATTTTATTTATCTTTATTAAGTACTCTGAAATGGGATTGATGGGCCATAGGATAGACATGTTTAATTTTTTTTATTATTTTATTTATTTATTTGACAGTGAGAGAGAGAGATCACAAGTAGGCAGAGAGGCAGGCAGAGAGAGAGGAGATAGCAGACTCCCCGCTGAGCAGAGAGCCTGATGTGGGCCTTGATCCCAGGACCCTGAGACCATGACCTGAGCTAAAGGCAGAGGCTTAACCCACTGAGCCACCCAGGCGCCTGACATTTTTAATTTCTAATGACATTTCTAGACTTTTTTTTCCAAAGATGTCACACCATTTTACATTCTACCAACAATGTATGAGACTTTGAGTTGATCCATATCCTTGTCAACATTTGATATTATCAATCTTTTAAATTTGAACCATTCTAGGAGATTCAATGAAGTGGGATTTCATATTTATTTTATTCCATCTAGAATTTGCTGTGCTTTTCCAATCTGAAAACAAGTTTTTCATCAATTCTGCAAATTTCATTATTAGGTCTTGAAATAGTGCTTCTTTCCCATTTTCCATAGGTTTCCTTTAGAATTCCTGCTAGATGTATGTTAAAAATTTTCATTCTCTTCCATATGTATAACTGTTCTTTCACATTTCCAACTTCTTATACCTCATTATTGCATTCCAGGAAATGTCCTGAGAACTATCTTCCTTTTTCCTATTTTATAAAATTCAACTGTGTCTAATTTGTTGTTTAACAATTTTCTCTTGTTTTGACTCCTTCACCTCTTTTTCCATTTTACAATTTACCTTTTTAAAGTGCATTTGTTAAGTCTCTATCATCCTTACATTTGGTTTTTTTTTTTTTTTGCCGAATCTTACTCAGAGTCCATGATTTCTCTGTCTATAAACTTGGGTCTTGATCTCAACATGAGCAAAACCTTATTTGTAGGAATTCTGTATAGCTTGGTTTGTTTACTTTTGCTTTCATAAGGTTTCATGATTTTTATGCTAGATTCCCAAGGATGTCACTGGTAGGGGCATTTTTTTTTGGCTTTTGTTCCCTGCCCTGGGGTCTTTGGACATTACAGAGAGTATGTGTTTGACTCCATACTTATATTAGGGCTGCTGTAAAGTTAAAAATTCTTGAGAGAGAGATTTTATTCCTTGCTGAGCCTAGGAAGAGACAGTAAACCTGCTTTGTCATCTTTCTGGATTGGTGCTATCCAGTCTATCCCTCTGAGGTTGAAGTCCTTCCAGAATCACAGTGGTATGTGGGATCTCACTTGCAGCTCCCTACCTTGATGGAACATCCTCTCCTATGTCCCTGTCATCATTAGATCCAAATTCCATATTGCTAGGATTTATTATTCTCTGTCTTCTATGGCATAATCATTACACTAGATTTCAATTCCTTCTTCATTTTTGGGCTCTGGGGTTTTTAATATTTTGCTGAGAGCACAGGTCTGCATTTAAAGAGATATTTATTATGTATTACTCTATTTTTCTAGGTGTTCATGGTAATTAGAAGGGTTTAGAAAAAGGTTGTTATGGTATATAACCTCTAACTATAGCAGTCAACGATTCCTCCCATTTTTAAATGCTTACACTGCTCCTTCCAATAATAAGCTGAATCTGTTTTGCCTCCTTCTGAGTTTTACCAATAGGATGTGGTGGGAATAATATTCTGGGACTTCTGAGCCAGGATCATAAGAGTTCCATCAACTTCTGCTTTCTTTCCCTTGGAGCCTAGCCACTATGCTATAAGAAATGTAGGCTAGACTAAAGACTGATTAGTGCCCACAGGGAGAGAAGCCCTGGGGGACAAGAGAGCATCTTTGGACATAACAACCCTGGCCCAGCTCTCAGCTAAATGAAGGTACATTAGTAAGCCTAACTGACGTCACGTGAAGAGGAATGAACCAGCTGAGCTATGCTAAATTCTTGACTGACGAGATCATGAGAAATAATAAATTGTTGCATTCAGCCTTTACATTCTAAGGTGATTTGTTTCACAACAACAGATAAGGACTATCTGCCAGAAAACATAAAAGGTCTTTCTCACATGCAAATCTAATACACTGTCTTTGCTGCATCTCATATCCATGGTATAGTAGAAAAAAACAGACATGAACATATATAATTTAAGTATGATCTAATAAATACTGTAATAAAAGCATACAAACAATGCCATGAGGGCACCCAAACCAGCCCTGGGGAAGGGACAAAAGGCATCAGTCACAAAAATTCGTAATTTTTGTTTGACTAATTCTCCTGTTTCTTTTAGACAAGTGACTATGTCTCATCATTTCTGAATGTCCATGGCCTAGTGTGGTTTTGGATACATAGCTGGCATAGATTGGTGAATGAACTTAATGTGGTCTATTTTGGAAAAAAACATGTCAACCACATTGTTCCTAATCTCAATTGACTGAAGGTATACAATTGATACATTGTTAAAATAGATTTTCCATGACTCAAGATTTTGGCACCCATAACTAAATAGTGACATGGTGTGATTTCAAATGCCTTAAGAAATAAAACCTCTAGCATTCTTTCTCATCTTTTGGCTAGAGTCTCAGATTTCAATTAAGTTTGCTATTCCTTTAGCTAAGAGCTTTGAGGCTAGCCCAAATACAGCTCTCCATTCCTGGGGCAAGAGTATCTCTTTAAGCTATGATGAGTTATTTCACTGAAATATGGTTGTGTTTTATATCTTTCCAGAGAACTTGTTTAGGTAGAAAAAAAGAGGAAGAGGATATCTTAGTTGTGAAGGGAGCTGCTAAAGATGGTCATTCCCTAACTACAGTTTAGTTGGGGGGACTGGTCCTGGTCCTCTTCTTAAAATGAAAAAGAGAAAAATAGATAGAAGGACGGTATATATCATTATACTTCACATGTGCCCATACATTTGCCCAACAGGGGATGAGTATTCATTTCTCCAAGAGTTTAAAATTTGTTATGTTATTACAAAGAACTCTGCATACTAGTTCCATGGGACACATAGCTGTTCTTGGTATGTTGGTTTTTTAAGAAATTATATAAGCTAATTAATTTTTAGAAATTATGTTATAATACAAAAAATTTATCACTGTAACCATTTTTAAAAAGATTTTATTTATTTATATATATTTATTTATTTGGGTGGCGGGAGAGCGCGCGAGCATGAGCTGGGGGAGTGGCAGGCAGAGGGAGCGGGAGAAGGGAGTCCAACGTGGGTCTCCATTCCAGGGCCCTGGAATGGTGACCTGAGCCAAAAGCTGACGCTTAACTGACTGAGCCACCCAGGTGCCCTCTACTGTAATCTCTTTAAATGTACAGTTCAGTGGCATTAAGTACATTCACATTATTGGGCAACCATCAACACCTTCCATCTGCAGAGATTTTTTATCTGCAAAATTCTGTACCCATTATCAACAATTCCCCATGTACCCCCTACCCAGCCGCTGTAAACCACCATTCTACTTTCTGCCTCTCTGAATTTGACTACTCTGAGTATCTCATACAAATGGAATGATGTAGTATTTTTCCCTTTGTGACTGGCTTAACATAACGTCTTCAGGTCCACCCATGTTGTAGCATGTGTCAGAATTTCCTTCATTGTTTTAAGGCTCAATAATATTCCATTATGTATATATATCACATTTCGTTTATCCATTCATTTATTGATGGGTGCTTGAGTTGTTTCCAGCTTTGGCTTTTGTAAATAATGCTGCTGTGAACATGGGTATACAAATATCTATTGAAGTCCTTGCTTTCAACTCTTTGAGGGCACACCCAGAATTGTAATTTCTGGGTCATATGGTAATTTTATTTTTAACTTTTGGAGGAAGAGCCAAACTATTTTCCATAATGGTGATACCATTTTACATTCTTAACAGCCATGCATGAGAATTCCAGTTTTACCACATCCTTGCTAACACTTGTTATTTTCTGTTATTTTGATAGTAGCCACCCTACTACTGTGAAGTAGTATCTTATTGTGGTTTTGATTTGCATTTCCCTGGTATGTTGGTTTTTAGGACCTTCTTTCCAACATTTGTTATTACTTCTTCTAGAGGAGCCAGACGTCTCAAGACATAGGAAGTTAATGATATTGGAAAAAATGATAATCCCTCTATAGTAGGAAATCAAAATGGATTTTGGTGTCTGATGGTAAAAACTTGGGATATATGTATTTTAATTTTAATACATGTACAGAGAGGCACTGAATTTCTCTTTATGGCCCTTTAAAGACTGGAGTCCCTTGCATGAAGAGGTATGGTGCTGGTAGCCTCCAGGGTGTACGAGAAGGCTGTGGATTTGCTTGCCTTAGGCCCTGGCCTGCAGACCTTGGAGAAAGTTTAAGAATAGCAGGTTACCTGGGTTCTATTTTCAATCCCATTGATTCTCACAACTGCATAGAATTCCTAGCTGGAGAATTTGAGGAAGAAAACAGTTTCAAGGTTTCCTGTTAATTCTATTAGGAGGACTGGGATGCAGTAGCAAAAATCACAATTCTCTCATATCCTGTGAACTCAGTTTAACTGTAAAGAGAATGACTGAAAAACTGAGTGCTCTAGGATCACATTGAAGATATAGATTCTTATTATGGAGCCAGAAGAAAGAAAATATTTATTATGTGCGAAGCATTTGGTTAGATAGGTTTCACATAGGAGTTTATGAGTTATGTATTACTTTGTCTTATTAAAAAAAAAAGGTTAGTAATTTGTCAAGGTCACAGAACTAATTAGTGCTAGAAAGAAAACTAAAATCCAAGTTCAATTCTAAACCATGCTACCTCTGGAAATGTCTATTACGCACTGGGCATAATTATGGTTATTTTTATTATACTCCCTTCAATGACTGAAAAGAGATCATCTTTGCAATTCATAGGTTAGGTTATTTTGGTATCCTTGGAGGTATTATGGCATTTTCAAAGACTCTAAAAACAACCCAGTTAAGAAAGGATGCTGATTCTGACATGCTGCTTATTAAAAAATGAATAGCTGGTTGTTCCATGATTTATTTACAAATGCTTGAGCTTGTCCAAATCACAGAAGTAGACTTGGCATGACCTTGTTTATCAGAATCGGGGGCCAGGAAATGTAAACCCCAGAAAAATTAGGATTTTTATCTTTAAAACTCTTTGTGCAGGGAGTTGAATATAATAAGGCCATGCAAGCCAAGTGGTAATTATACCACTGTTTATGAGTTTCTGTTCTAATACCATTTTGTTTACTTCACTCACATGTTGACCAAAGAAACACTTAGAATATATTAAAAATATAAAACCTGCCCTACAATAACACTCAATTGCCTGTCATATGATGACAATGCTCAGGGGCACCTTTTATCTAAGGATTTCACAGTGCTTTGTATGCTCATTAACTCGCAGCCCATCTGTTTTGTTCCATTTTATAGCAGAGAAATGGACGTACCACGGAAATCACACAATATGTTGGTGCAGTAGCTTAATAGAGACATTTGCAGATTCTGAGCATTCAGCCTGTTCATTCTTAATCTTAATTCACCAGATATGGTGAGCAAGGAACATGATAGCTCTACCAAATGCTTTTTATGTATTAACTCATTTATACCTTTAAGAATTCTATGAGGTAGAGCTTTTATTATCAGATGGAACAATTGAAGACTAGAGAGGCTAGGTTATTTGCTGTTAATTTATAGTAAGTATTGGAGCTTGGATTCAAACTAGGGAGAGCCCAAGTTTTTACATATTTCCTCACATTGCCTCTCAAGATAATGGAAAGTCTTGTACCTTTAAATATATTGGAACTTACTGATTCTAGAGAAAGCAGTCAATTTACTTTGACATGTATAATGTTATGGATCAGTGAATTAATCACGGTCCTCCAGAGAAACAGAACCAACAGGACATATGTGAATACAAATACATAAATAAAGAGAGAGAGAAAGAGGTTGATTTTAATGAACTGGCTTACATGATTGTGGAGACATTCAGGGTTTGTTAAGTCCAAAACTTCAGGGTAGGTGGGGAGGCTGGAGATCCAGGGGAGGGTTGCAGTCTGAATTCAAAGGCAGTCTTGGCAGAATTTCTTGTTGCTTGAAGGAAGTTAGTCTTCGTCCTAGTAAGACCTTCACCTGATTGGGTGGGGCCCACCTATATTATGAAGCGTAATCTGCTTTACAAAAAGTCCACTGATTTAAATATTGGTCTCATATAAAAAAAAAACCACATTCATGGAGACATCCAGAATAATTAAAATTATTTTTAATAATTAAATAATAATAAAAATTAATTAATTAAAAAGATTTTATTTACTTATTTGACAGAGAGAGAGAGAGAGACAGTGAGAGAGGGAATACAAGCAGGGAGAGTGGGAAAGGGAGAAGCAGGCTTCCTACTGAGTAGGGAGCCTGATGTGGGGCTCAATTCCAGGATTATGACCTGAGCCGAAGGCAGTCACTTAACGATTGAGCCATCTAGGCACCCCCAGAATAATGTCTGATCAAATACTTGGATACCATGACTCAGACAAGCTGACCCATAAAATTAACCACCACAATTAGATAATACCAGGGGGGCAGTTTTCCTGATGATTGCTAAGCCCTCATCTGATCCTCCAGTCAGAATTGGGCAAAAGTTTCAGTTTCTGTATATAAATTAGCACTTAGGGCCTTGCTTTTATAACCTCACGGGCCTTTATAACCTCATGGGCTGTGTGAGGTAGAGGGCTATTCCCAGGACTGTCTGTTGTTGGCCTTACTTATCTTGAGCATACTATTGGGGATCTGACCCTGGTGTCAGAGTCCATTTTCCCCTCCACCAGTCATTTTTCATAGCTCTGGGATATGAATGACCTTCACTGTGGATTATCTCAGTTGTCTGATTCATGTATTGGTACTCTCTTCCATTTGACCTCCGAGGGAGACTCACCTGAATTTGGTTTCCTGTCTTCTGTGGTTTGTTCTCTCTACTTCTCAAGGTGACTAACCCAAGAAATCTAGACATTCTAAACACAATTTCTAACTTCCATGGGAACAAAGGAAGCAAAGCTAAATTGTTAACTCTTTTAAATTTAGGTCTTCTATTTTAAGTCTCCCTGGGGTTCATGCTGGGCACTTATTGGTTGTGTAGCAAGCAGATTAATGTATTTATAACTTTGTTTGGTTAACCCCTTTGGCTTTTTATTTCCTCATCTATAAAACTGTGATAATATTATCTGATTTTTCAGGTATATTGGTAGGTACACATGAGAATATTCACTGTGTAATGCCTTGAAAAGTAAACATTTCACGTGTATGTGACATCTGTACTTTCTAGAAGCAGTTCCTTGCCTATGGCTCCAAAGCAGTGACTTATACCTTGGTCACCAGAACAGTCACAGGGGTACATCAGACCACCCAGAAGAAAGAAATTCTGACAATTATAGGAAGATGAGGTGGTCAGAGGGAACTAGTTACAGCTGGGGTAAGGTTGGGGGTAGGGGTGCAGCTCTTGGTGCCCCTTACGTGGTATGTTACAGGTGCTAATATTTTGCTTCCATGGAAGACTGGCTCTGTTCCATGTGTATGTGGACATATTGCTTGGATTCTATTTAGGAACAAATAAAACTAGTTAAGAAATTATGGACATTTGACTGGTACAAATGGAACAAGAGAACACTTACAAGTAACATTGCAAGAGTATGAACTTGAAATCCTATTTCTTAATGCACAGATAAGGGATGCATTTAAGTTGGCCATGACAAGTTCAAATTTATTAACCATATTAAATGGTTCCATGAGAGATAAAATAGAGCCAAAAATTATATAGGAAAATAGCATGGGAGAAAAGTCCAATGAAAAATCCAAAGGAGGCACTGACCTATATATGCATTAAATTAAAAAGTCAACACAATTAATATTTGTATTTATTGAGCAGTCAGTGCTATACCAGATATTGTTCTAGGCTCATTATATGTGACAGTTCATTCAATTTTCATAACAATCACATGAGGAAGATGAGGAAACTGAGGCACAGAGAGATTAATGCTTTGCCATATGTCACATGGTTAGCAAGAGGTAGAGTCAGAAGTTGAATCCAGCCAGGCAGTTTGACTCCAAAGCCTATACCTTTTTTTTTTTTTTTTTTTTAAGATTTTATTTATTTGACAGAGAGAGGGAAGGAGAACACAGGCAGGGAGAGCAGCAGGCAGAGGGTGAAAGAGAAACAGGCTTCTCACTGAGAAGGGAGCCCCATACGAGGCTACTGTCCCAGGACCCCAGGATCATGACCCAAGCTGAAGGCAGATGCTTAACTTACTGAACCACCCAGGTGCCCTCAAAACCTCTGTTTTAACCAGTAGGTTAGATTAAGGAAAGTGTTTCATGAATATCAAAGGTCCATACAAAATCAAGGTGTTTCGGTCATGATTAGGACTAGAAGGTACATTAGAGATAATCTCTCAGAACCTTCCTCTTGCACCTAAGGGAACAGGACTGGTAAACTGACCTGCCCAAGATCACAGGTGAACTCACTTGTTGCATGTGCCCCATCCGTGTTGTCAGCACCCCGTACCACCCTCACCCTATTATACTGGGAGCGCGAATTCTAACAATTGCGTTGCAATTCTCTTTCCTGCCAATGCCGTCATAACATCATTCAGTGCATTGAAAGAAAGAAAATATTGGCAAACCAGAGAAGGGAGTTAGATAAAGAGTAGCAAAGGGACAACAATCTCTCCATGACTGAGCCTGCTTCTTGGAGTAGTGTTAGTCCTAAGATCACCTAGTCTGTGTGGCTTCCTGACTGTGGGCTTGGATGAACACCTGCACATTGACAGACTGGCCTCCCACCCCCACCTCCCTCCGCTCCTTTCCAAGAGTCGTGTGTAGAGATGTCTCCCTTAAAGACTGCTTTCAGTATTTGTTTTAACCATCATGATAATGTTAAATGGAGAGATGCTAAAAACGTTAGTTTTTAGTAAACTGACATTTACTCCAGAAGTGCCTCCGTATCTTAGATTAACTCCAGTTCCAAATCCCAAATCATGATTTAAAGAACGTCCTGATTAGGAATAACTTGTATGTCCCTGGGTCTCCCCGGCCTGTGGGAATAAATGAGATCCCTGAAGTGTTCATGTCCATGTTTTACTGACATGGTGCTGGACTCCTTTCTTGGACAATCGCCCAGCTCCCAAGACTTTGGTGGGTCTCCCAAAGTGTTCCACATGTGTGACACTTCTTGACATCCATGCTCTGTGGGGCA
The DNA here is from genome assembly GCF_022355385.1 of Mustela nigripes. Lineage (NCBI taxonomy): Eukaryota > Metazoa > Chordata > Mammalia > Carnivora > Mustelidae > Mustela > Mustela nigripes. Next base: position 73,938,605 of record NC_081559.1, read on the forward strand.
CAGCTGTGCTCTGCAGGGCAGCCATCCAGGGCTGGTGGCTGTCCTTCAAGTGTCTGGGGTGGAGGGAATAAGACTATCTATTTCTCAGAATGAAGTCCAGACACAGGATCCCAGAGCGATGTCATTTGGGGGCCAGTGAGTTATGGGATTGGGTACAGCAGCCTCCTCTCTGCCAAGAACAAGCTTGTGTCCACGGCACTGGGTAGGGGTGCCATCCTCACTCGATTCTAAGAAGTAGAAACTGAAAAAAAGTGCCCCCCTGAGTCCATGGAACCATAGATGGTGAGGCACAGGTAAGTTTCCAGGAGTCTGAGAATATTCCTGCGATTGTGTAAGAAACTGAGTGTTGTAGATGCATATGTAAATTTTTCCATGGAGGGGTCTAATACTTTCAGCAGATTCTCAAAGGGGTCCATGAGCTGTCTCCACCCCACTCCCTAAGATGGTGTTGTCAGGTTAAGCTCCTCCCCCCAGTAACTGTGTACTCCCTCCCTGTTCCCCTCACCCAACTTAGGTAAGTGAGAGAAGGCTGTTTGTTTTGCTCTGCAAATAGCTATTTCTTTCAGCCCTCTTCCCCCTACCTCTGAATATGCTCAAATATTCCAGAACCCAGCAGAAGACTGTGGATCTGAAAGACATCTTTGCTACATGAGTTTAATTAAATTTAGAAAAGGTAAGTTTGCACATTTTATTGCCAGTCCTCCTGCATTTGTAGCAGAGGTTGTATTACCATTTTAAAACAGCCTTGGGGGAAAAAAAATCCTCTCTCTTGGAGAGAGTGACAACTTATTCTGGGGAAATAGTGGTAATGGAGAGTGTTGATTCAATTAATTTTACTGTCTATCTGCATCGCCTGGGAACAGGTAAAATAACGAAATAAAATGGTAACATTTCATCTTCATGATTCCCCACAATCAAGTCAGGAGGAATTTAGTAAATTGTGGAAACCACTGTGTAAGGGACAGTCCAAAGAATACTAATGAGATCTTGAGGTCCCAGGATTCAGAAGCACACCTACTATGGTTCTCTCTGAAACCAAGCTCCAGTGGGATATGGGGGCATTGGTAAAGCAAGAAGCACGAGATGGTCCTTGACTGGGGGGTACCCTATAATAGATGGGTGACAGTAGGAGGTAAGGGGCCAGTAGGAAATTTGGGAGGAGGCATTAGCTCTGTAGGATCCTCAATACTTCTTTAATTTACAAGGATTCTTACTGAATTCCATCCTTTTCCTATTTTTTTTTTCCTCCAAAGTGGCTCATCTAATTGATAAATGGCCTGTTTGTCTTTTCCCAGAATATCCCATTTCCTTCAAGGTGTCTTTGGGGATCAAGGGAAAATGCTCCCCACTTACTTGTGGGGCAGCAAGACCACAGGCTGTCTTGTTCTTTGGGCAACTTTTGAAATGCTTCTCATCTGCCTCCCTGAGAAGGAAATGAAAAGTGCATTGCATTCAACAGTTGCTGAATGAAGATTTCCTGCAGCTATTGTGAATAGACCAAGTACATCAGTGGTTTCTGCAGACCATTTATTCACCTTAACTTAAGCACTGTCCCACTTCTCCGAAAGGACTTCTGATCTTCAGAAAATGCCAGATGCCTCCCGCCCCTACGGATTCAGACTCATTTTAAATCCTCAAGTTCCAGTGTTGACGAAGAGCTTAGTTAGGCTTGCTACCTGTGTTTGCTTGTAACAAGCAGCATTTTACCTACTTTTCTTTCTGAGAGTGGGTGGGCAAGAAGCCTGTGGTTATGAGACACAGGGTGGGGGACACCTGCAGGAGATCCCCTGGGAATTTGGTCCCCAGAAAGCCCCACAGTTGAGGTTCCACATGCCCTGTGACCCTGAGCTCCTGAGCCGTGCACATCCCAGCCGTTCTTTGTGGGGGCCAACCCTGCTCACCCCCCCCACATCCGCATGTTCGCAGATGATGGTTCTTAGCTTTCAGGTGTGAAGAGAATGAAAACACGTGGGGGTGGGGGGCTGTTGAGCTCTCTTCAGTGGCTCGTGTGGGCAGAGCTGCATGACGGGAGAGCCAAGACTTGGAGCCCTTGCTGAACAGAATTGCTTTTCTGTCTGTAATGCGTGTTTTTCAGCCTTGCTTTAGTCAGTGTTGTAATGGATGCAGGAAAGGGAGTCACCTTACTTCTCTCAGAGATACGCATGGTTGGAGCACAAGGTAATCAGTCATCAGTAACACCCCTAAAGGAGAAAGCCCTTTGCCAAAGAATTTATATCTGGCAAGCAAAATGGGGCAAAATTCAAAAGAAGCAAAGAGAAAGTAGGGCAAGCACCCACTCCTTCTCCGGTCTCATAAAATGCAATCTCTCTCTGTTGCATAAAATATGATTCCAGCTCTGCTGTTGTCTCCAGCACCAGCAAGTATGCATGGCTCTGTGTGAGGATCCCCAGATGGCTCACTTTATAGGATCTGATTATGAGGACAGGAGGTCTCAGAGCAGAAATCAGATAACATTATCACGTGGGGGTTGGCAAAATTCACACTCAGTAGTAAGTACATAAAGATCGTTTATAACCTACTTGAGACTGTTCAACATATGTCATGATTCAGAAACATCCATGACTGCTTAGATTTAGTATCTTTAGTTATTATTATTTATTAAGTATGTGAGTTCAAGGGAAACTGGGTGGCTCAGTTTGTTGGGTATCAGCCTTTGGCTTGGATCAAGGCACTCTGCTCTGAGGGGAGCCTGCTCCTGCCTCTACCTCTGCCTGCGTCCCCCCTGTTTTGTGCTCTCTCTCTTTCCCTGTCAAATAAGTAAATAAAATCTTTTAAAAAAGAAAAAAAAACAGTATGTGGGTTCATTTTTCCCAATCCTCATTATCAGCATAATATAGCAGAAGTGACCTAATGTACCCAAATACTGCTTTTTGATGTGAAAACCTTCCTGACTGACCTGAATCCAATACACCGACAATTTCCTATGGTGATTTTTGGGGTAGGTTGTGGACATTTTTATAATTTAAATTATTTTGCTCTAGCATCAATGGTCAACAGATTACTCTGCACTGCTTCAAGAATTTTCTATTTAGATAAATAATTTTAGGATATTTACTTCCAGAGTTTATACCTTTCTATCAGAAATTTAACAACACATTGAGAACATTCTCCCCTCAGATTTCATAGTGCCATCATGCAGGATGACGGTTCCAGCGGTCTGTAGGTGCACCCATGGGGGGATTAGACCATATCAGAGGAAAAACAGGACATTGTTTAACAACATCCTAAAATATCCTCTCCTCCCCCACCACTTATGTACCTCAAAAGCTGGTTTGTTTGTTTTGTTTCTTGGGCTTGGAAGATGAATTTTGCTCTCAACTAACAGTGATAGGAGGCATCCAACTCCTCTTGCCTTCATATTCGCAGTTCCTCTTCAGCTCTAAATGATTACTGTATCTCAAGCCTGGCTCTTATTAAGACCTGGATAGTTTGTTTATTTTCCTATCAGTGCCCGGGACTCACCACCTGAGATCCTGATTCAGCTGATGTGATGCTGAGACCATGGCTCTGATAGGTTTTTAAAATTAATTAGTTAATTAATTTTTTTAAAGATCTTATTTGAGAGAGGGAGAGAGCATGTATATGAGTGTGGGGGAGGGGCATAGGCTGAAGCAGACTCCCCACTGAGCAGGGACTCAATCCCAGGACCTGGAGATCAAGACCTGAGCAGAAGTCAGACACTTAACTGACTGAGCCACCCAGGTGCCCCAGCTCTGGTAGTTTTTTAAACATCCTCAGGTGATGCTGAGTCAGGATGATGTCCTCTAGATTAAACTCATCTCAGCATTAACAGAAATAAAATTCCAGTTAATATAAAGAGACGTGTAAAAACAAACCTAGTATCTGAGACTTTGCTCTCTGAAGGTCGTAGTAATCTCCTTCAGTACCAGGTGGGAATCTCGTTTTGTTTTAGTATTTTCCATATAGTGGCTGGCACATGATGGTTTCTAAAATGAATTAAGAAGATGATTATTTATTTTAAGCATTTTATTTTTTAAAAAGATAGATTTATTTATTTATTTATTTATTTATTTATTTATTTATTTACTTGAGAGAACAGGGCAGAGGGAGGGGCAGAGTCAGACGCAGAGTCTGCTTCAGACTCTGTGTTGAATGTGGAGCCTGACATGGAGCTGGATCTCGTGATCCGGAGATCACGACCTGAGCAGAAACCAAGAGTCAGACGCTTAACTGACTACACCACCCAGGCGCCTCCACAAGATGGGATTGGGAGGGAGACAAACCATAAGTGACTCTTAATCTCACAAAACAAACTGAGGGTTGCCGGGGGGAGGGGGTTTGGGAGAAGGGGGTGGGATTATGGACATTGGGGAGGGTATGTGATTTGGTGAGTGCTGTGAAGTGTGTAAACCTGGTGATTCACAGACCTGTACCCCTGGGGATAAAAATATATGTTTATAAAAAATAAAAAATTAAAAAAAAAAAAAAGAAGATGGTTATTTTTTTAAAAAGATTATTTACTTGTATGGTATTAAGTGATTTAGCCCATGTTCAGACGCCATTTCAATGACTTCCTCAATGTACAAAGCCGATGCAACACCTGAAAGTAAGAAAGGGGAAACAAAATGCTACGCTGGAGCAGCCGCAGTAGCGGTCCAAAAGACTAAGAATGGTTCTGGTCTCGGGCTTCCTGGGAGCATCCCTCAGGCTGCTCTGGGAGCTGCGTTCTTGCTTCGCACACAGTTCTAACACTGTGTCGGCTCTGGTTCCCCAGTCCCAGAAACTTAGGAGGTGAGGAATGGCTGCTTTGCAACTTGACACTAAAGAAAACGACATGCCAAAAAAGTAGACAGTGGAACTCGGAGAATATTGTCGTCTGTGACTAGCTAGGATGAGAGCAGAGAGTTCTCCGTGCCCAGCAGCTCCGGCTCTGGGCCCCTTAATTCTTTCTCGACCGGACTCACTCGTGCGGGTCACAGACTCACTTGTGCGGGTCACAGCGCACGCGCGGTCTGGGGAGCTGGCCCAGGTGAAGGCTCTCAGGGCCCGAGTGAGCATCTGCCTTGGCTGACTGCGGGGGCAGTAGAGGTGGCCCTGGTAGTGGCCACAACTGTGGCGGTGGTGGTGGCGGCGGCGGCGGTGGGGGGCCCAGAGTGCACTGGCTGCTGCTGCGGCTCTGCTTCCGTGCAGTGGTTTTTGCCGCCTAGAACGCTTCATAGTTTTTAATGACTGAGGCCGTCCTTCAGGTTATTTTTGCGACCTCATAGCTGTCTGGTCCACATCATCTTCTCCAATCCCTCCTTTTTATTTCCACTGGAAAGATCTCCCTAAATGCAAATCTGATCATCTTACTCCCAATTAAAATCCTCTAATGATCTCACCAGCTACAGGATTTCATCCAGTCGTCTGTGCCAGGTTCTCCATCACTGATCCTCAGGTAACCTCCCAGCCAACCCTCACTCTTCCTGCCTCTCATCTTTAGAGCGAGGCCCTGCTCCGTTTCCTCCAGACTCTGTATCGCTTTTGTGCTTCTGTGCTTTTGCTCATGTTGTTCCTTCTTCTGGAATGCTCTTTTTTCTTATCATTTGAGCTATTCTGTCCTCCAGGTAGTTTTCCTGGGCATCTCCTCCCTCTGTGCCCCAGCCCACCTCCTCTGAGCTAGTTGTCATTCCTTTGCTCTTATTATATACAACATATACATTTAGATGTGTATATATATATTTTTTTCTTCTCTCACTATATATTGAAGTGCTGTTCTATGTGTGTCCTCCACTTTCCCCTGCCCCCTTCTTCTTAGCATGTTAAGCAGCCCGAAGGCAGAAACCATTCTTACCCACTTACTGTCTTTCCAGTGTCTGAACATCAGCCATAAGTGGCTGTTAAGTGGCACTAAACTGAAAGCGCTTTCCTATGATATTACTCAGATGTCGTGTCTCAGCAGGAACCTCTGTAAGTAGTTCACAACCTCTGTGTTTCTACAAATGGTTTCCAGGACTTGGACATGAAATTGGCTGCACTCAGGCCGGACAGAAAAGTCGGCCAGAGGCCTGGGATGAATTTATTACTTAGTCTCTGTGGTCTCGGTTCCTCATCTGTTTCTCACGGATTTGCGGTTCCTGCAATGGTGTCATACCAATAATATGACCACTAAAAATGTACTGAGCACTTATTATAATTGTTTTCACTTGATCCTTACAGTAAAGTTTGTTTTATGCCAGGCAGGTAATATCCCCCCTATTTTAGAGATGAGGATACTGCGTCTCAAACTTGCTTAAGGGGACATGCCCAGTAAGTGTAGGCTCTGGGGCCCGTTATTTGGGAATTCTGATTTTTAGCCCATTGTTCTTTCCATAACTGTAGGATATCTTCTACCTATGTGTCACCAGGGACAGTTTTAGTGGTGAACTTGAATCATCCAGAAAGAATTATAGCCAGTATATCATGCTCTAAGAAGGGAAGACAATCACTAATAACTTCTAGAAAGTGTCTATCTAAAGATTTAAATAAAACCAAGAGACATTTTGTTCCGAAAGGACTAAGATCCATGCATGTGAAAAATAAACTTATGTTGACACGATTTCCTGATGTATAAGTCAGGTATTATGGTCCAAATTTTAGTATCATAGTAGGCTTCTTAGAATCATGAGATAGATTCCTTGAAAGGTATTCTGGAATGTTCTCCTATGTTTGTGTAAAGTCACGCATTCCTAGTCCATAATAATAATGGGTACATTTTAGAGATCACATTGCAAGCCACCTCAGTAATCTTACTTTTCTAGAATGGCTACTACAAAGCTAGTCTAAGTCTTTCAAATACACCCAGAGCCTCTACTCTCTTCTTTCTCTTCTTAAATTAGAGGTATTTTGATTCCTCTATTTGTCTCGAATCACTAGAATCACATACTACAGATGATTTGTTTTGGTTTTGTTTGTTTTGCTTTTAAGTAACAGTTAGATGTTGGATTTTGTTTGCAAGGGGAGAAAAAGAAAGCAGATTGATTTCGAGGGCATTTGAAAATCTTTACTGTTTGCCTCAAAGTATTTGGTTGTTTGGAGATGGAGTTCCTTGGAGCTTTTGCCTGGAGTTTGGTCTACTCAAGGTAGTCTTTAGAATGTTAACTGCTTTAATGTGGACTTGATGTGTGGTGCTGGATAGACCCAGGAGTCTATTGGCATCCTGAGGCCAATAAAGATTTCTTCGATTTTATGAGCCAGATTGTTCTCTGTCTTCTCCATGTGATCCCAGGGGTGGGGAGAGTGGGGGAGGAGTGGGCCTGTTTAGGATGCAGTTTCTGGGCATCACTCCCATCCTCTTAAATAATAATTTTGGGGGATGGGACCCAGTAATATACATTTGAACAAACTCCCCAGGTGATGCTTCTCCGCACTATCCTTTCTGGATCTATATTCTGCATTGTACTTTGTACTTCAGTGAAAACTCATCAGTTAGTTTAAGGTTTTTTGCCTGTAGACAAAGCAAAATAACCCCCTCATTAAAAAGTCTTGCTTTCTGGTTGGAGACCAGTGGCATTTTTTTCACTCATGCTCAGTGTTCCACTTCCAAACTGATTTCAGTGCTTAACTGCTCAGTGTATTGATGGAAAACAGGTTTACCCATGTTGTGCAATGTAAGCGTGAGAGTTGAAGCTAGCTTTTTGTTTTAACGAAGATGTGAACTTGACTCCCAGCTATCTAGAGTGATACTGCATCTCAGGAGAGCCTCCTGTTACCAGAAGCTACAAGGAGGAGCCTACTGATCTTTGTCTCTGAGAGTCAGAAATCAAAGTGCAGAGGGTTTATTCCCTAGAGGGTTTTCCTATTTATCGACTCAGCTTCTATGCAAACATTGTCTCATGTGCCACCTGTTTATATTTACTAGAAAGTGAAACAGTTATTGGCATCCAAATAATGAATTCTCTTAGGGAGAGTGTATGGATAGTATTCTGACTCTTTGTCAGGAAAGGGAGGCTGCATTTTACATTGTCCCTTTATCATTTGAAACTTTGGGGCCTTGTATAGGTTAAATGCTGTCGGGGACTCTTCAAGGAAATTTTCCTAACTATTCCTACTTATATGGTACGTGTTCTTTTCACATGCAGTTCTTCCTTACTGCCTACACTGCAGAGAATAAAACATCAGATAAATATGCCTGGGATAGTGGTTCTCTGATGGAGGAAAAAAGGAAGCCTGCCTTTTCTTTCAGTTGGTGCCCTAGTCACCAAACTCTATATGCTATATATAGGGCAATACTTATGCTATAGTAAAAATGCAATGCCAATCAGCAGTGAGAGATGAATGCATTTTGATCTTATAATAATGTCATTACTTGAAATAAATAGGCACCATCTTTCACAGTCAAAAAACAAACGAGCCTATGTGAACCTATGCACTGGTCATACATTTCCCAAAGAATTGGTTGAGCAACAACAGAAGAGCCCAGCACATGGGAGAGAGGTGGTAAGAATCTATGTGAGAGGCATTGAGAATCATAAACCTCAAGATACTATTCACTGGGACACCTCGGTGGCTTTCTGGGTTAAGTATCCTACTCTTGGTTTCAGCTCAGGTCGTGACCTCAGGATCATGAAATCAGCCCATCTCAAGGGCTCATGCTGGGCTCTGTGTGGAGTCTGCTTGTCCCACTCCCTCCTCCTATACTGCTCCACTTCTTTCTCTCTCAAATAAATAAATAAATAAATAAATAAATAAAATCTTTAAGAAAAAAGAGGCTATTTACATTAGTTAAGTGATTATTTCTTTTTTCAAAGTAACCTAATTGCAGTATTCAACATGCCAGAAAAAAAGTTTTTCTCAAGGCAGGAAAAAAGTCTGAAATAACACTAAAGCTCTTTTCTTGCTTTTGTTTTTATAATTAACTATTCTTATTTGTCATTTATCACCCATTTATTTTTCAGTTATAATTTCTTGGATTCTTGTGAAATTGTGTGTCATTGTGTGGTGGAGGTCATTTGTTTGCTTATAATGGGACAACTGATTATAGTTACATGATTCTGAAACAGCAACATGTGTTCTTTATAGAAATTCAAATTCTACCAAAAAATAAAAACAAAATGTAGAGCCATATGGAAATCTACAATTCAGAAGTAACTTCCATCAGTCTGGATAACCACATTTATCAGACATCTCTCCATGTATGTATGCCAACATACAGGTATAGTTTTAAAAATTAATAATGGGTGTGTTCATATTTAATATGTTGTTCTGTAACCCTTTATTTCTCCCACTTGGACACACATCATGGACATCTCTTCATGTCAGTAATTACAGAATTATGTCATCGTTTTAATTTTTTTAAGTAGGCTCCATGCCCACTGTGGAACCCAACACAAGACCTGAATTCATGACCCTGAGATCAAGACCTTAGCTGAAATCAAGAGTTAGATGCTTAAGTGACTGAGCCACCCAGATGCCCCATGTCATCATTTTATTAATTTTTTTAAAGATTTTATTTATTTATTTATTTGACAGACAGATCGCAAGTAAGCAGAGAGGCAGGCAGAGAGAGAAGGGGAAGCAGGTGCCCCACTGAGCAGAGAGTCCAATGTGGGGCTCCATACCAGGACCCTGAGATCATGACCTGAGCCGAAGGCAGAGGCTTAACCCACTGAGCCACCCAGGTACCCCATCCGTGTCATCATTTAAATGGTTGTGCTATTTCCTACCACATATGGGTTCCATAATTTATTTACTCATTCCCTATGGACGAATATTCTTTTATTATTTTGAAACATATTAGTGTATAAATCCTTTTACATTTACAGGAATAGTATCTTAGGATAAAGTCTTGAACATAGCATTCCTGGGCCAAATGTTATATGTAATTGACATGATGGCACATTGACCAACCATCCTTCCACAAAAAAATTGAAGCAATTTTTTTTTACTACCAACAATGTCTGAATGTGTCCATTTTCCCACTCTCACTGATACAAGGTCTAGAAATTTTATATATATTTAGTCAACATTCTAGATTTTTAAAATGTTGATTTCATTTGTAGTAAGTGATAACAAACACCTTTTCACATTTATTAAGCATTTGTATACTTTTTTTTTTTTTCTGAATTGTCTTTTTGGCCGATTTTCATATTGGATTTTTTGGTCTTTTTTTTCTGGAAGAGTTCCCTCATCCCATTTTATGAGTTCTCTGTTTAATAAGGATACATATTTCATGTGGATTATAAATATTTTTCTTAGTTTTTCTTCTATGTTTAATCCCTTTAATAGTGATTTTTAGTTCTTCACATCAGAAAGATTTTTTTTTAAATTTTTTAGAATGGTAGTAGTAATTTTTTGCAACATAAGGAAGTTTTTTATTTTTTACAACTTGAAACTCTATTTTTCTTATATGAAATATAAGACATAAGTTTCACCCATATTTGTGATATGCAAACACTTTGCATTTACTTTGATTCTGTTATTTTGGTATTACTTTTATTTGAATTATATCCTTATGAGTAGGAACATAAGCTTACAACTAATGAATTTACTGTTTCTTTCCCATTACAGATGTATTTTTCTGAGTCTAGATTAATGCAAAAGACTCAAAATTGGCTAATTTGAGAGAATTTACTTAAAATTTAAAAATGAAAAATGAAAAAAATTTCATTTGTCTACAGATGGAAATTTGCATAGTAAGCTATGATTTGTGGTGACATTTTACATGTTTTGTTTTATTCCCTTCTCAGAACACCCTGTGAGTTGGGGACCATGGTATCTGTTTTACATGTGTGAGAAACTAGGGCTCTGGGAAAATGACTGAAATCATTTTCAGACATAAAAACCATAGAACTAAGAAACAGATGATAGGACTTGAATTCATGTCTCTTGAATGTAAATTGTGTATTGTTCTTTTTTTAAAGATTTTTAAAAAATTTATTAGACAGAGAGAGAGTGTGCAAGCAGGCAGAAGAGAGAGGAGATGTCCTGCTGAACAGAGAGCCTGCCATGGAGCTCAATCCCAGGACGCTGGGATCATGACCTGAGCTGAAGGCAGCTGCTTAACCAACTGAGCCACCCAGGCACTCCAAATGGTGTATTGTTCTTATTTAATTATCTTCCATCCTAATTTTACTTTTTCACTCTAATGAAAAGGAGGTATTTAAGGACTAGCTTGTCTAATCATCTGTAGATAAGTGACTACTTAAAATGAATATGGCATTAAGATATTGTTACTTTATCCACAAAAGGGTCTGACAACCAGAGGCTGATATAGCTTGAGCACTTAGTGAGTAGAAGGATACATTGTATTTTCACCCTTGCTTTAGAAATTTTGGCCAAAGAAATCAGGGCAATTCCCTACAGTCATACCCCATTGCTGCTGAGAGCCGGCATCAGGTCCCTGATGAATTCCTCCATGGAGCTAATTACTTGGAGAAAGGAAGGAGGCAGAGATGAGCATCCCCGGTAGAATTTGCTCTTACACTACCCAGCTCTGCTTCAGCCCACCAAGGTATCAAAACTGGTATTTTCCCAAAGAGGCCATGTCAACTCAGGGTAACTGAGGGCCATCATATTAACAAAATCAGGATCTGGTGGAAGGAACACTGAGGAAAGGCCAGAATCCACCCACCAAGCCTACAGAGGTGAAATGAAGTCCTTCTGCCTGTTACTAGAAGATGCTCATCCTTATTGAGGGTGTACGTCTTGATGCTGACTTTCTCTGTCAAAGGGTTCCTGGTCACCTCTCCTCTCCTGCCATCATCCTTCTCTCTAATCACACCCCAGGCAGTGGGGGCCCATTCTCAAAACATCCCTAAACTCAACGTCCTCAGTGAGTCACTTTCTATTCCTGAGCGAGTGTTAGCACAACAGGATGTCCCCCTGATGCTCTATCAGCTCTGTCTCCTTAGCTGTTTTTTCCAGCGAGAATTTCCATGGTTCCCTTTTGCAGCTATATTCACTGTAGTGTAGTTCTCCTGAAAGCACTTTCTGAGAGAAAAATTCTACAGAAACATAACCATTTCTGCTCCAGAATATAGGAATTCTCTTAGGGCAGAGATGGAGCAAACCAGGGGTAGTATGTTTGGTGTATAACACAAATGAAAACTCAGTTTTTTGCTTTTACAATAGTTCATTTTTTAAAAAAGATTTTATTTGTTTATTTGAGATACAGTGAAAGAGAACACGAGAGGAGAGAAGGTCAGAGGGAGAAGAGAGAGAAGCTCCCTGCGGAGCCAGGAGCCCGATGCGGGACTTGACTCCAGGACTCCGGGATCATGACCTGAGCTGAAGGCAGTCCCTTAACCAACTGAGCCACCCAGGTGCCTACAATAGTTTAGTTTTAAGCAGTTTTCAGTGTGGCTGTCAGTAAGGGACACCTGTAACTACATTTTTCCCATGCCTGGTCCTATCCAATGTCAATATATCATTGACTTTTATTTACCACAAGTTTCCTCCTCTGACTATTTGTGAGTGCTTCTAACAATGTGCCTTTAAAATCTCGTTATTTAGTTGTGAATACCCAAGAGGCCACTTCTTTCCTGTAGAATTATGGTACTTGAGATGAAGAGGAATGCTCCTGAGACAAGGGTTACCTGATGTAGCAAGTAAAAATACAGGCTTAAATGTGAATTTCAGATAAACAACAAATATTTAGTCTAAGTACATCCCAAATACTGCATACTTATTTCTGGGACATACTTATACCATGTGAAATATCTTACTGAAATTATTAAAATATTCTATTAAAAAATTATTAAATTATTCTAAATTCTACAATTATTCTATTAAAAAATTATTCACTGTTGACCGGAAATTCAAATTTGTTTAGGTGTTTTATATCTTATCTGGCAATCCTATCTCAGATCTATTTTCATACTCTACAGAGACCAGAGCTGGACCGTGTCAGAGTAAACAGCATATTTTTACCTTTCCCAATAAGTGGAGAAGTAGAGCGGTAGCCTTTCCTCACTAAAAATGGCACACGAAGAGCTATTAGTTCAAATACACACATCTACTTAGGACTGACCCACCGTGCTACCTCAGAATGAGGGTGCACAAGCTTTATCTGTTTGATAGTGTTGTATACATCATTATTTGAAGCTACCCATGGCTACTTTTGGAGGCATGCATTTTAACTAATTGCTATTCATTTGTACTTCTTCTCTGAGGTGATTTTTCAAAATCTTAAACTATAAATCTAATCAGCAGATTTCTGGGTCTGTTTAAATCCTGACATTTAAAAATTTTTGAGGATGGCAGTGACCATTAATGAGACAGAGGATATACAAGAGAAATGAAATATAATCACCGTTGGAGTTCATAATAATAATAAAAAAAACTTCTCCAAAGTATTACATGGAAACACATTTCTTTTGGAGTGTGGTATTTCTAAGCCATGTCCAAAGGTTCAACCAAGGTTTAGTGTTACTAGTATAGAGTTGGAATGACTCATATTAAAACAAGCAAACAAATTCTGAATATCAAACTGGAATTTTAATAGACTCTAACCCTTACCTGATTATATACCTAGAATATTAAGATCAACAATTTTCAAATAGTTGGATAACCTCTTTGATAATGGAAGCCTATTGCCAGGGAGCACAGCTGCACTGCCATCCACTGGCCTTAACTTCTTAGAAATGAGGTTTTAGGTCCCCTCCTACATTCTTTTCATTTAAAGAATTAGCATGGTGTGGGGTTATGGTGGGAAAAGGGGCTCTGTCATAGCTTTGTTACCACTCCTCTCCAAGTTCTGTAACAGAGTGGTAGATTAAAGATGGCCACAAATTCTTTCCTCTTTTTTACATTGAAAAGGGAGTACTTTTCCTTCCCCTCCAATCTGGATTGCCCTTCGTAACTTGCTGATCAGTAGAACGCAGTGTAAGTGACATGCTGGGACAATTTTATAAGAAGTTTTTTTTTTTTTTACTTCCACCCAATCCTCTTGAAATGCTCTCTCTCTGGGAGCCCTGAGTTACTGTGTCATTGCATAAGACCATGTAGCTGGGCAGGCCATGTGTAGAGTTCAGCCTTCCAGCTATCATCTCCATCCAGGCACACATGTGAGTGAAGCCATCTTGGGCCTCCACTCCCCAAGTATTGCCAAGGGACTTCGTGTTGATGCCTCCTCCAATAGAAGAGCCCAGCCAAGCCTGGTTGGAATTCTTGACCCCTGAAATCATGATAGAATAAGATGGTAGTTATTTTAAGCCATTAAGTTTTGAAGGAGTTCATTAAGTAGAGAACCAGAACAAATAGTGATGTATTGATCTTTACACTTAAAAAGAGAATGAAGTGGAAGAAAAAAGGGGTGGGCTGACTAGAGAAGGTGACGGGGGAGAATTGGGATAGAAGATCATTAATGCCTCAGACACAAAAGAAAGATGGGCTAGGGATTTAGAAGACTTACAGCAAATTAAAAAAAAAAAAATCAAGAGTCACAAATTTTTATCAGGTTACTACTGTGACTTAGGGCTACACTCACAACGTGAGTTCTTAAGGATTCAGAGGGAAAAGAGCAGTAAAGTCTTGCCTCACGCAGATGCTGTGAACAGTAATGAATAAACATGACAAATGAAAATGCCTCAAATAAGAGCTAAAAATGCTAAATATGTAAGGAGCAATCTCTTCACCTACTGAAAATCGTTCATCAGATGATTTCAAATTGAAGGTGTCTCAGGAGAAAATAACTTTGAAAACACAAACAGAGTTTTGCTTTTTGTACTTTTATTGAAAAGGTACATTTAAAAAAATACACAGACGTTTTACCATTTACAGATTGCAGATATAGATGCTCTAAAAGAGTTCACTCTGTTTTGTTTTATGATATCTCTTGCCCCTGATACCACAAACATTCCAGTCTTGTTGATACCAGTTTAGAAAGGGGGGCACGGGAGCATGACCTGCAACATATTCGGTGAACAGAAAGACAAATTGTTCAGTTATAAATTTTTTTAATCTTCTGTACATTATTGCATTAGGGAGCCACAAAATTATGTAGCATCATTACAAATGAAAACAGGTTAAAAATGAAGAAGATAATAATGTAGAAATACATGGATTCATTGTCTCCTTGCAGAATACGCACAAGAGGTGCAAAAATGTGCAGCCGAGGGAGCTCTTTTTTTCTGGTTGTATACATTTGCTCAGCAACTCAAACTAGTGAGGAAGCTACAAAATAAGTTAAACAAAAGTAGCAAACAGGTAGTAATTATAGCTATGTTATATGGCTTTCTAGTTCTTTTAAATATCACCAAATAAAACCTGAAGTAAAGAAAATACATTACTTTATCATTTGTTCTCTTAAAGAGAAAATTGAAAGCTACTTTGCTTCCTAACATTGACACAGCAACTAAAAATGTTGAATTCAGACAGGAGATACAGAACTAGTACTACACAGGATACAACAGTACTTGGGTCTAAAACAGTACACAATCCCTGTCGACAATAGTACACCAGAAAAGAAAACGTTGTGATCCGTTGGTAAGATGGTATCCACAAGTGAGCACTTGTGGTCATCTAGTTTTGTTCCACACTAGAATGTGTCCCGTTGGATTCCAGAGTTATTTACAGACGTGTGAGGAAGACCCTAGTTTTCAAGTCTGTCAGGAAAATATTCCTTATCGTTTCTAAGCCAGATCACACCCATGGAAAAGGAGTCGGCGAATGGCATATAGATACATTGCTTTGTTTTCTGACCGATACATTTGCAAGAAACCAATTATCTCAGAGACACAGATCGAGTGGGGGAGGGGCGGGGGTAAAGCCTGGGCTGCTCGGGTCCCTAACGGTGGGAGCGGTCCCTAAAAGCACTCTTGAGTCTAGTGAGCTGCTAGTCTTTGGAGTCGGGGCTGGGGTGGTGCGCCGCCTTCGGTGGCCGGGGCAGGTGGGGGGCCGCAACACGGAAGGCGCCCGCCACCGCACCCCGCGGGACCTTGCTCCGGCGGCGGCCCGGGGCGCCGGCCGTCAGTAGGGCGCGAAGAGGATGGAGGCGGGCGTGGCGCGGATGGGCCCGTGGCCGGGCCGCAGCAGCGCGGGGGGGATGGCTGGCGCCTGGAAGAGCGACGTCGACGGCCGGGGCGGCAGCGACAGCGCCGACGACACCGCCGCCGCCGCCGCCAGCGGCGAGGACAGGAAGGCCGGGGCCAAAGGCTTCATCATGTCTTTCTGGAATGCGAGTTTTGCCTGACGGAGGGAGAGAACCGGGGCGGGGTGGGGAGAGGGTTTTGAGTAAGCACCGCGGACGGCTCTTCGCGACCCGCGCGCTCAGAAGTCAGCTTTTAAAAGATCGCGCCTCTCCGAAGTCAAGAAATTATTTTCACTGAGCTGGTTCTCAGAGGCTCGTGGCATACCTTTGCTTTAATTTGTTTCCGTTTCAACTCTTTTTCTGGGGGTCTTTACCCCTGGGGACTAGGACGCGGCAGGGGGTAGGGGCGGAGCCTCTCTGAGTAGATACTAAAGCTATTTTGTGCCGCTTCTGCTCACAAAGAAAAAGCAAACGTACCGGAGGGTTTCCTGCTTAGATTATGGAGCTCAATTTACAATTCTGACTACTCCTAACCCACAGTGCAGCGAAGGGAGAGGTTTTCTGGGCGGGGGGCGGGGGATGCCTGACTTCCACCTTCTCTCTGAAGAGCTGCGCTGGGTTAGGTAACTGGGGTTCGGGACGTTAGGACCCTGGTAAGCGACATGAAAACAAAGTCAGTGCGCTCCTCTCTGGCCACTTAAAGACTATTCCCTGAAAAACTGCAGCTAACTCAAGTTTCTGTCGTTGGGAATGATCCTAAGTGTGCTAGAAGTGTTCTCCTTTTAAAGGAATCCCAAGGTGGAATCTTCCTGTGAAGTAAGAAATCAATCCCTAATTTCTCTCTTTTGCAATCAGGAGACGCTTTGCACACTGGATTTGTTTAATGCTTGCAGCATCAGATGGAGGCTTTGCAGAAGCTGGGAGCATCGCCTCCAGCTGGCCAATCTCACTTCAACCTCAAATGGAATGCCAGACTGGGCTAAGTCCCAGGGGGATTATGAAATCCATCCATCTAGGTATTTACATGACATCTATTGCTGGCGCCCCTGGGTATTTTTGCAAAGAAACTGAAAACAGCACAAACTGAGAGCAGGTAGGACAGGCTGAATACCAACATGCCTGCTAGACAGGTTAAGAGACAGTAATACAAACACCCACTTTACTTCCCAGAAAAGGGGGGTGAAAGGGGAGTGGAGGAGGAGGAGAGGGAGCGTCTCTAGAAGGGAGGGTATTAAATGGATGGAGTTTTGTTTTAGGAAGGCAAGCCCTCTTCCCAGGTTCAACATATTCCAGGATTCCTCAGGATTACTTGTCTTTGTTCCTGAGCCTTTATTTTTCTTTATATGTTAAAGAAGGTAGTCTTTTGAAAAGGTCCTGGTAAAGAATGAGGTATTAACTCTTAAAGAGGTTCAGTTTCTCTTCTCTAAAGCAGCTTGCTTCAAGGTGACCTATAGCAGGGACTACTAAGCCTTCCTTCTAAGCTTCAGTCTGAGAGGGCTATTGAAATTCAAAACCTTTCAGGGCCAGTTAGTCCCCAGGCTCTCCTAACCCACAGTCCTTAAGGGGGACCCAACAAAACAGGTGAGCAGGTGAGGTGAACTTACTGCTAAAATGCTTGGGCTCCGCTGGAGTTTGTTGTAAGGGCTGTATTTCGGCTTCAGTGGTTTCCCTGCAACTCGATCCTTATGCCTTCGGCTAGAAATGTGCTGAAAAAGGTTGGATGCATTAGCTGAATCTAGATGTGAGCTTTACTTTATTCCATGTAAAATGTATTTCCTAAATAGAGGTAGTGGGTTGCTCCATTCCCAGTTCTGGGTCCGCAGGTCCAAGGCGGTGATGGTATGACCACCTTGCTCTCAGCATTCAGACCTGCTCCCCACTCAGTTGTAATGCTTCTCTTCCTCTCCTTTCTCTGGAGTACTTACCCTGTTTGGCTCATTTTTACCATCGTGACTGATGAGTCTGTCTCCCCAACCAGATTTTGGTCTTTGAAAGACGGGCTGAACATCTTGTCTTCCAGAAGTTCCTGCTCCACTGACTACAAACTCCAGGTTGAATGCTGTGCTCACCTAGCCCAGATCTGACGTTTAATAAAGATGCACAAGTATTTGGTACTAACTTTTTCTTCCATAGCACCTGCACATCATATATTGTATACATCGTAGAAAGATTAGTAAATTTATCTGTGAGCATAGTGGGAACCATTATATAGATTAGTTACACACGCCAGTGGTGACCCAAACAACAGTGAATATTAATTCAAGATACATTACCTGCTTGAGTTGAATTTCTGAATTAACATGAACATCACAGATCTCACAATGAAATGTCTTGTTCTGAAGTCCTGAGCCCTTACTGCCATTCTGCATCTTTAACCTTGATCCAGGTCTAGGATAGGACTTAATTGGACCAGCCCCGTTACGAGCTTCAACCATGGTCTTGTGTTTAGAACCTAAGGCAGCAAGAGACATATAATAAGTAAATAGCTATTTAAGAACCGAATAGAATATATGTATAGCTTTGTGTTTTCTTATCCTTGAGAAGTTTATCTTCAGGCTGAATTTCTCATTGCTTTAAAAAAATCATTTTACTGCTGATTATAAACACTTTTTATTTATTATAAACAATCAGGCTGATTATTCAACACATTTTTGTGTAAAAAGGGGGAAACATGAGTATATTATGAAAAAATATGTAAAATATAAAGAAGCATAAAAAAAATAAAGATTACCCTGTATTTTCACCACTCAGAGATAACCATGGTTATCATTTTATTTTTTTCAGGTTTTATTTTGTCTATATACTAAAAATATACATATTTTCAAAACTGGGATCATACTAGTTATATACGCTGAAAATTTCACAGCAAATCATATACTTTTTAAAATAATTACACTTTAATAACTGAGTAATATATTCTCTCTGTTGGATTACACTGTATTCAACATTACCCTACTGAGGGACTTTTAAATTGTTTCCCTTTTCTTCTAAGTGTGATGCAGTGAATTTTGTGCATGGATATTTGTCTTCATCTCTGTCACTTCATCGTAATGAGTTTTGGGAAATATTAGATGCTTTTGAGAAAATCAAGAACAGAGTAAGTTTTATCTCCAATTTGCTTTAAACTTTTGCCTTGCTGCTTCCAAAATTATTGTATCATACTTTTCTTAAAATCACTCCTTTGAATCAAAAAAGCAGAGAAGACAATGAACAAACCTAATGTTTGAACAACAAAAGATATGGTATTCTGCTGGGAAAAGTTGGGTTTTGTTATAAACACTATTTAAATTCAAGTGATAGCTGCTAACCTGTGTTGTGTGCCTCTAGCTGTGACAGGGAGTTCACAGCCACTTTGCATAGTGAACAATACAGTAGTTTTTTGGCTTTTTCTTCTTCTGATTCAGAAACAGTACCAGGAGCTCCATTTGTGCTCTTCGAGGGAGAAGTGGCTGCTCCAGGTGGCAAGGGTGCTGTGCCAGATTTGAGGAGATAGGAGCCCCCTTCAGAGCCTGATGGCTGACTGCAACTGTTGACTTTTAGCTTCCCTTTGTCTTCTAAGAGAGATGCAGAGAGATTATATTGAAGCTTCATATATGGTATCAACACGTGGAAAACTGACATAGAGGAATTAACGATAGAAAATGGATTTCCGCATATAGTTTTAATCTCCAGCACAGATTTTAGTTCATTGAACTTGATTGAAAAAGAACTCCATGCCATCAGTTTCCAATATCACCTCACCCCAAGATTATGATGACTTATGAAAAATGACTTTTTGTCCTCCCACTGGTAGCAGGTAATTTTCTGAGATCCTTGAGTTGTAAATTATGCTCCAGGGAAGTTTTTAATGTAGAGGAAAACTAACTTCTTTCCAATACGAGTACATGATATGTTGGTAATGTGAAATAAGTCATTCATCAATGGTAGTTTCATTTGACTATTCATGCTTTCATTATGATATGAATATAAAGTTAAAATTCAATTTTTATACTAAGTTAGCATTTTAACTTTGGGGTTTGGGGATAGAGGTGAAGGAAGAAACATGGTTAATTTTGGTAATGGTTAGTTAAGCTTTTGCTGCTCTTTGAATGGCAAAGCAATGTATTTGAAATAAAAGACGCAAAGACTTCATTCATTATATTTATGCCCGCCAGTCTAAATTCTAAGGTGTTTTTTAATTTTGTTTTGTTTTTTGATAAACTCTACCCCCAACATGGGTCTCAAACTCACAACCCTGAGATCAAGAATCATATGCTCTACCAGTTGAACCAGCCAGGCACCCCTAAAATTTTAAGTTTTAAGTAATGACATTAATCATAAGCACAATATGAGGATTAGCCAAATAATTTATAGACATCTTGGCATTTTGATCATGTAGCTCCTAAATGCTTCTAATTCTCAAGGCCCATGTTGCAAGCTATAAGAAGGCTCAGAGTGACTTTAACAGAATTTTACTCTTTAGGGTCCATTTGCTATTCAAGACAGGTTCTGTTCAGTGGTCCTTTGGGAAAGAAACTGGAACTTCTTAGGCAACAGCCCAATCCATCACACATTTAAGTTGAGTAGAGCTGGTGCTCTCAGAAAATGTCTATTGATGTGTTGATAAACTCTTATTAAGAGGGGAAGGAAATTAAAACTGAAAACGTATTTGTTAATTGTCCTAGCTAATTTAGATCTGTATACCATGGGCCTGGATCACCAAGACGGAAAGAGTAGGGGAACAGCAACACAATAGTGTGTGTCTTTTCTGCAGATGGGGCAAAGCCAAAGGCTTGATATGCATCAAAAATAATGGGAGATCATATTTCTACCAGTTTGATTTCAGGATCAACAGTTGATTTCCATTCCTTTTCCTGCACTGGATACATCCAGGTCAAGACTAGCAGGGATTCTATAGATGAATTCCAGATCTGGATGGGTTTGGAATAAGTAAATGCTTAGGTTCCTTTTTTATCCCTGGGTCTCACAATGTACATTCCTTTTTCAGCAAGTTTATTAAAACTTCAGGATGCCATGAAGTATGATGGTAAAGATCTTAGACTTTTACTAAACTGACCTTCGTAGTATGAGAGAAGGAAATAAAATCAGTCTTCCTAAATGGTAACAGTAAGTAAATTAGATTGAAGATTGTTTAAGGCTTGGAACTCTCTCATCTCTAAGGATCCTTCACAGTGATTTTACAGTATTACAGAACTCACAGAGCAGTGAAATAATTCAGTAATCTTAACATTTGCCCCTATGGAATTACTTAGTTTTTTGTGATGGAACTCAAGTTATTGCATAGCAAAATCTTTGCTTCAGGCATTTCATAAGATGTTTCAAATAAATTTCACCTAAAGAATCTGACCTGTTTTAGTCATTTACTCATTCTCTCTCTTGTTCGTATTTAATTTATTGTCTCTTATATTGATCTCCCTCATATCCTCTAATATTTATATAGAATGTTAACAATTTACAAAGTGCAATCACTTACATTATCTTATTATCTCTCAAAACAAACTTGTGAAATAGGTAAGATTGAAAATAATTATTCCCATCTTAAAGATAAGAAAACTCAGGCTCCTCAAAATTGAATAATGTCCTGTAGATTAGTAGGTGGCATAAATGAGCATGATGTTTTCTCTAACTGTTCATCTTCCTGTACAAAGGGTGGACTTCATATGGCATTAACATTATAAAAGGCATAGAGTAGTCACTGCAGATGTGGTAAAGCTGTTGTTTTCTTTAGTTTTAAAGCATATTTGCCTTAAATGAAAATATCTAGCCTATTCAATAATCATCTGATTCAGAGAAGATGGACAGAATTATCTTTTTCTCTCTATTCTTATTTAAGAAAAATTAAACATTTCCTTTCCATATCTTTTTTTCAAAAGAGGTCATTTATTCATTAACAAATGCATGTTAACAAGATGCTAGATGCTGACAATGTGCTAGACACGGAAGAGAATAGTGACTAAAGTGGGTATAGACTAAGAAAATAGAAGTATAGCACGGAAAATGAGACAGTCATTCAGAGATCTCTAATTTATGACAGAAACTGGTAAGAGGCATGGGAGCATGGAGGAGGAAATAATTAATTCTGGTTAGGTAAAAAGAGACATTCTTCATAAATGAAGTTATATTTTGGCCAGGTTTTGAAGGTCAGCTTTAGAGAAGCATAGGAGGAGGTGACGAGTAGAAAGTGAACGGTTGGAGGTGGAAACACGAGGAAATGCTTAGGTGTTAGAAAGGGTGAGGGTTGCTTATTGAATACCTGCTAGCTCAGCATAGGTGATGGCAACAGGTATAATGAGAGATATTATTATAAAGGTGAGTTGAATCAGAAGGTGGACAATATCTTAAAACTCTTAAGATGGATAACAAGGGAAGCATTTTCCTTTAAAAATATTAAGTGATATGGTATGTTTACATAAATTATGTTTTACTTTTTATCCTCTAGATAGGCCAGAGTCATAATCTCTGTGAATACAGGGCTAAATTTTGACCTTGAAGATGTGTAAATGGTTCCATCATATTCAGGGAATTCTGCCATTGGATTGATACCAGGTAGTCAGTAAAGCAGATTCTAAAATCACCAATGCAATAATGTATTTGAACTTTGGAATTCTTTCCAGATGTATAAATTTATAAGCTTCAAAGCCAAATTTTTTTAATTTCTCTTTTAATTGTTTTATATTGTTATCAAAATCCATCCTGTTATTTTTGTTTCTTTTGGCATTTTTTAAAAGCCTCCTTATTTTGTGTATTTGAAAGTTTAATGAATGTACTGTTTACTTCTGTTTCTTTTAATAAAGATACATGTCATCTGGAACTTCTGGTTCATGTGAATTCCATTTTCAAGTACCCCACCTAGTGTTAATTAGCAGGTCTTCTGACAGCCTTCATTATTTTCTGATTACTCAAATGCCTTCAGGTTTTATCCTACAAGACTTTGAAGCAAAATTTGCTTAGCTATATCAGAATTGCCCTTTAAAATTTATACATATGCATACATTTGTTGAACAGAAGATATAAGACCTGTAGGAAATACAGGATGCAAGATACTGATACACAAGATATAAAGCTGTAGATGTTTCCACCTTTCTAGAGGGCTCCCCTGAACCTCCAATCATGTTTACTCCACTGATATTTACTTATATGGGTGTACTATAAACAAATATCTGTAATTTATGCCTCCAAGCGAATTTAATTCTTCAAAGTATCTGTCCTGGAAGGTTCCACGTTGATTTACTTATTTTCCAAAGTTCTAAGCATTTTGAAAACCTCCCATTTTAGAACTGTTTTCATATCTAATCAATAAACCAAAATCAAAACTTATTTGTCACAGCTATTTTTTTACTCCAAAACTTTACCCCGTTTAACCCACCTGTTCATCAAACTTAGCACTCTATTCCTCAGACACAGCTTCAGAGGACTAATGAGCTAACACAGAAGATGAAGAGAACATGCCAGGGGTTCTGGAAGCAGCTTTCAGAAACTAATCCTGTGGGTAACTAGAAGACTGATGTCCATCTGTATGTCTTAATTTAAAAAACAATCAAAGAAATACTATAACTACATTGTAGATCTTATAGTTTGAAGTAGAACTTTGGAAGCTATAACCAGTTTTTATGATTCCACTTACAAAGTTTACTCTTCAGTTTAATGTTACTAAGCTTTTTCTAACTGGGTTTCAATGGTTTAATAACAGATACATATGTTATATAAAAAATTTGTGTTCAGTGTAGAAAATAAAGTTAGACAAACATTTTTAAAAAAATCACCCATGATTCCATCGCCTAAAATAACTTTTTTCTGTAAAGCACCAGATGGTAAAAATATATTAAACTTTGTAGGTCATACTGTTTCTGTTGCAACTATTAAGCTTTGCCATTATAGCAGGAAAGCAGCAACCAACATGGCTGTGATCTAATAAAACTTTATTTACAGAAATAGGCAGGAGGCTGCCTATTTATGTTTAGCCCACAGGTAGTACTTTGCCAACGTTTGACCTAGATTATTATAATGATAACTTACTTCACACTATTTAAACAATAATATATGTGAATAGACAGAAAAGGTGAATAGATATATATGAATAGATGGAAACATGAGGACACTAATATTTTTCAATTAGCAATAAATCAATATCTTTTCAGGTCAGTAAATGCAGAGTTGGATCATGATTTATAATAAATGATATTTACTTATATGGGTGTACTATAATTTATTCAACTAATCTTCTTTGATATTTAGGTTATTTCTGGTTTGCACTTTTACCATGTTAAAGATACCAAAAGGCAGTTTGGTTGCCTCAGAATGAAGGACACAAGCCCAAACGGAAAGCAATTGGCATCAAGTATCTCAGCATCTTAGAATAAGTCCCCAGGGAAACCCTCAGACACAAACGTGTAGCATTTCTATGAGGTAGTAGAACTTATCCTGTTACCAACATCCTATCACTCACTTCCTAGATTATCTAAGGATCAGAGGACTCACTGACATCATGAGCTTCTGTCCTGATTGGATGCTCCTCAATCTAGCCAAAGTAGTAAAACCAGAAGTACATGTAAGAAAGGACACTGGCATTTCATTTTTCAGTCTGGCAAGTTCGGATGTTAGTTATCTGCCCCTCATACCAGTAGGGAAAGTAGGGAAAAGGAAGGTTGGGGACAGATGAGCTGGACCAAAAATGGTCAGAAGTTGAGGGACCTATAATCTCACTTTGGCATATCAAGGTTGAATGAGTTTTCTTTGGGTCAATAGGACGTCTTGAAGGGCAGTCAGGCTTAATCCCTGTTACTGATAACTGACAAGAAGGCTGAGCATCAGGACCCTGGCAGCAAGAGGCAGAGGAGTGGACTTCTCTGGTGGCGGGACCTACAGAAGGACTAGAAGAACCACATGAAGACCTTACACATGGTCCTCCCGAGAGAGGAAGCGTCTGGACACCTACCATGCAGAGGGCATCAATGACTGTCATTAAGTACAAAAACATTTGTCCTTTCTTCTTTAGTTCCTACTCCTATCTGTAACAATTGGAAAGGGCAAGCACTAGAAATTATAGGATGGGGAAGAAGGGAAGAGTAGACAATGCCCCTTCCCATGGCACAAGCTGAGACAGGAAGAAGGAAGTGCCCAGTTAGATAAGAGCTTTAGGTTTCAGTAAGACCAGACTTTCTGATATCTGATGTCTTTGACGAATGAAAAAGGGACAGTCAACAGAGGAAACAGGCAATCATGTTTACTCCACTGAATTCATAAATTCAGTAAGCTGGTTTTATAAATAGCATTGTATATAAACATCTCTGTATACTTGCCTAATAATTTCCTCAGGACCTAAACTCTGAAGGGGAATTACTGGCACAAAGGGCACATATGTTTTTGAACTTGTGATGCACATTGCCAAATTGTGCCCCAGAATGGTTACACAATACTCTCAAAGCTCTCTGTCCTAGAGTGTGCCAGCTTCTCTGTATCTTTATCAGCTGAAGTATCCATTGCCTTTGCCAATCTGACAGATGAAATATAATAACTCATTACTAATTTGATTTGCATTTTTATATCGAAAGGGTTGAATATCTTTTCATAGGATTAATGATGATTTGTGTTTCAAAGTGATATTTTTTAAAAAAAATTCTTAATTCTGAAAGGGAGCAAACTTTTGAACTAAATGCATTTTTGACAGTTAAAAAAATTTTACCCATAGTAAGAAGTAAACTTTACCATAATAACAAGCTTTCTTTTACACACAACTAGTACTGTTGTTTGAAGCATGGTTCTTAGAAGCTGAATTCTGAGCCTCAGTACTATTTAGGGAAGTATGCTTTTATGTAAAGCAACAAACTGGCCTAATGATTACTCCAGGAAGTTTTATCTTACAGTGATAGAAATAACAATCATAATCCCAAGTCAATGGCTGATATGAAATGAAAACTCACTATAGACCAAGCACTGCATTAATAACTTCTATTCATTATCTCATATATTTTTCACATAAATTAATGTGGTTGTTACTGTTACTATCTGCACCATTTAATTTCATTTTTTACTGAGGTATAACGTATAAACTGTAAAGTACATAAAGTTTAATGAATTTATACATATGCATACATTTGTTGAACAGAAGATATAAGACCTGTAGGAAATACAGGATGCAAGATACTGATACACAAGATATAAAGCTGTAGATGTTTCCACCTTTCTAGAGGGCTCCCCTGAACCTCCAATCAGCTGATACTCCCTCTCCCTCTAAGATAACCACCATTCTCATCTCCATCAACTTAGATCAGTTTTGCCTATTTTTGAACTTCACAGAAGCCAAGTGTACGGCTTCTTTCACTCAACGTGTCTATGAGATTCATCCATGTTGCTGTACATAGAACTTTGTTTCTAAGAGCTGAAGAGTATTCCATTGTATGACTATGCCACCAGTAATCTATTTGCTATTGATAAGCATTTGGAATGTTTTCAGTTTTGGGCTATTTTGAATAATGCTACCATAAGCCCATTTATATGTGTTTTTGTAGACATAGATACTCATTTTTGTTCAATGTATATACATGGAAGTGGAATTGCTGGGCCATTCGCCATCTATCTCCTATCTGTCTACCATCTATCTCTATCAAGCCTTAGTAGAGTCTAGAGACAGTTTTCCAAAATGGTTGTGATTTATATTACTGCCAGCAATGCATGAGAATTCCAGCGGTTGTATACCCTCCCCAGCACCTGGCATCGGTACTGTCAGTCCTTTTGGTTTTAGCCATTCAAGGGGAAGTGTGGCAGTGTCTCAATGAGGTTTTCATTTGTATATATCTACTGATTGATGGTATTAAACACCTTTGCCTATTTTTATTGGCCAATTATATGCCTTCTTTTGTGAAATGCTTGGTCAAATCTTGTGTTGTTGTTGTTTTTTAGCCTGAGAAAAGTGCTCAGGAAACCAAGGCCACAATTTTAACAGAATTGTTCTTTGTGCTTTCTGAGGTCACTGAAATATACTGCTGGTCACTTCTTTGTATAATTACATTTTCCTTTTTATACTTAATATTTCACTAAAAAGAATTAGCAACAGAGGCATGCAGTGAAAAGACTGCTGGTCAGAGTCTTCCTTGCATTCACAAGCACCTTGTCCAACATCTCATTATTGTTCCAAAAAAACAATGTCCGCATTACTGCTTACCACTTATTAAATCAAGTTAGCTCACTTTCATAAGGAATTCTGAAATCATTCTCCTGTTTTATCTTCCCACTTTCTGAATAATGAGAAATTAATGGGTGTCAGTCACAGTGTGTGCTTCCTTACGAGTTGTGCACTCTTGTGAGAAGTGAAGCTAAAAAGCCTGTGGTGCTCTGTGTCAGACCAAAAAAACAAAAACAAACACAAAAACAAAAAACCCCAAAAAACCCCAAACCCCGGAAACAGTGCAAACCTGTATGCTTGTTGATTGGTGTGCTGTGGAAGACTTCCTCACCATTGGCTTCATTTGTCCCTTCCTTATCTACACATTTGACACAGTAAAAGTGATGGAAACCACCAACTGATGACAGATATTTTTAAAAGTTTAAACTGGAATTGCATTCAGACAGTTAATGGATTTGTGTGGGGGGTGGGGGGGAAGGCAGCAGCACACAATCTGCAATAAAAGATGTACAGATGCTAGAGCATCACTATGTTGGTAGACGCACAAAGAAAGGGGCATTCATTTCTAGTATAACAGGTCTGCACCTGTCTAAAGGAGCAGGAAGACAAGACCAACATTGCAGATAATGATCAGAAAAAACAGTCAGTTCCCCCTTTTTATTTATTAAATGTTTTCCTGAAAGGTATGTGCAAAAAGATCTTGGAAAACTTGGTAATAATTTGAATACACTATTTAAAAGAGTGGGTTTTTTTTTTCAAATTTAAATTTTACTTAATTAACATACAGTGCAATATTGGTTTCTGGAGTAGAAATCACTGATTCATCACTTACAAACAACACCCAGTGCTCATCACAAGTGCCCTCCTGAATCCCCATCACCCATCTAGTTCATCCCCAGCCACCTCCCTGTAGCCACCCTCAGTTTGTTTGCTATTGTTAACCGTCTCTTATGGTTTGTTTCCCTCTTTCCCCATTTTTAAAGAACTTTTTGAAAGCATGGCTCTCTTGGCAATGCAATAACCACATATCCTTATTTTAAAATTTTATAATTTACAGATTAGATTTGCTTAAATTAGAAACATATATAGTGAAAACTTATATAGCTGAAGAACGGGTCAATAAATAAGACAAACAAAGAGGAAAAGAGTGATTCTATAAGGGGAATAAACACAGTCAGTCAGCCTCCCATGGAAAATTTGTCCTTCTTCTTAAGTTGCCTACCAATGTTACCAGCCCCTCATTAGCAAACGTCTGGTATATTGTTTCTTACAGCAATGAGGAAGCTGGATGAGTTTGTCCCTGATGTTACCTTTTCTTCCATTTGCCTCTATTTTCTTTACTTCTCTGAGGAAAAGGTGTATGTTTCCATCTGTCTATCTTTTACACTTTTTCTCTATTTCCTATAGTTCTGGCTACTTTTTTCCTACTGGGTTCTTTCTGTTTACAAAATGCTGAGATTCCCGTGTGCCAAAAGTCATCCGCTGACTTGGTTCATTCCTGGAATCTTCCACCTATCTTCCCTTTGATGCAGAACATGAAGTGGCCATGTGAAGTGGGTCTTCTACTTCCTTTCTTCCTGTTTATCCTTACCCACCTAAAAAAACCAATGGTCTCTCTTCATTCTTCTCTTGTATTGGCCCCAAATTCCTTCTTGAAGTGCTTTTCCCTCTAGATGTCCACAGACACTGGCTGGTTCTCCTTCAACGTCAACCACAGTCCTCTTCATCAGCTCCTATTCTTTTGCTTAGTGTTGGCATTCCTCAAGATGGCGCCCTTACCCTCTTTTGGATGTCATATGATCTAATTCACTCTAATAACTTCTACCACATTGACATAGATTCCTAAATCTGTAGGTGAAATTTCCACCTTCCTCACAGGAAGTTCAAGATTCTTTCCCCCTGAGTCTGTGGGGCATCTATTTTAGATGTTCCATGGGTATTTCAAACTCAACCTGCCTGACACTAAATGAATGATCTCCACCAAGGGGCCATACCAAGTAGTCCCCTTATCAATCAATGACATTACTAGTTATACATCAGAACTGTCAGCAATGACTCTTAAATTCTTCCTTCTCTTACCCTCTATGTTTAACGAATGACCTAAGTTTATTGATACTATCTTCTAAATATTTCTTCTATCAGTCTTATTCACTCTTTATCCAGCACGCATTTCTTTAGCATCTATTATGTGCCACTGCCTTATTTCAGGCCCTCATCCTTTGTGGATTGCCATTAAACTTCTTTCTAGATCTTGCAACTTCTAGTCCCCAAGCTCACTTCCTCCCTCCTTTCCTTGCCTATGTTCTCATAATCCTTTTCATATAATTATATTTTGATCTTGCATTAACTATAATTTTTCCACAGTTACAGTTATTACCAAGATAGAGAGATTCTTCAGTCCTGCAACAATGTCCTAATTCATCTTTGTGCCCAATGTACAGAAAGCAATTAGTGGGCAATTAGTATGTTGAAATAAGGAATGTTCAATTCAATGCAATCCCTTTTAGCCTCACAAGTAAAAATACCAGAAATTCACTGTTAATGGCTAAATCATAAAGTGAAGTAAATATAGAGAGAACAGACATTTCTGTTGTTGATTATGTAAAATACTTGTATCGTTGTTGAAGATACATATAAGCAATCAATATTTAATGTCATTTGAAGTTGAAATAATTCTCTTAAGAATGGGTCTCCTTGACATGTACTAGGGCAGAGTCATAACAACAGGTACATTGTGTCAGGTCCAATATTTTGATTTGATAAAATGAACAAATCTATAGATTTTACTATCTTCTTTATTAGGAATCCTACATAAGCTTACACAGAAACAATAAGTCTGTACCTATGCCAGAAAAATCTAAAGCACCTGTGAAAACAAAAGAGAATCAAAGTATAGCCTATCCTCTTTGCAAGTAAACTGATATCCTGTTCTCATGGCAAGGTTTCATTCATAGCAACACTGTGGGTCTTAAGTTTGTAGCTAACAACCCATTTCAGCAATGTTGTAAGCAGTCATTAACAAATAACGTCTCAATACATTCATCTGAATTATCAACAGTTACATGATTGATATATTTATGCAATAATATTCATTAAGAAATCCCAAGTACTATGATTATGCCATTATTTCATTTTCTCCACCGTTTTAGGTAATAGATGTCCATTACTAAAGGTGATATTTTGCAGGCTTTGTATCTTAGTGATGATACTACTCATAGCCTACTCAGATCCCTAAGGCCCCAGAACACTTGGAGTCTTCTAGCACCATTTAGCTACTTCCAAGTAGATTTCCTCATTTAGATTTGATCTAACTCCAGATGTCCCCAAGCATTACCCAGCATAATGCAGACTGGTTTATCTTACAACACCTACTAAGTTGGTTGACTTGCTTTATTAGTCACAGAACTTCTTTGTTGGAAAGTGTCTGATCTCAATGCCTCACTTGGAGGATAAACAGCCAAACAACCTTTGGAAACAGAAAGCATTCCCTATATGGCTTATGTCATTTTGCAGACGTGGAAAACAAAACAGAGTACTGTCTGTCATATCAATACAAGCCCAGAGACACAAGTAGCCAAGAAAAGACACAGAAACTAAAGTTAGTTTTAAGAATTCTCAGAGCACTCAAATATTATTCACTGGGTCAGCTGTGGCTGGTGGGGCCCTTCCCACCTAAGGCTACATGCCTCCAGCTAAAGCCCGGAAACTCTGCCTCTTCAAACACGGTGGATCACTGTGAAGCTTGCTAATTCCTAATTAACTATGTTTATGACTGATTTTCATATCTTGGCCTTTAGACTAATCCTGGAATCAGGGAAAATTGTCTATAAAATTGACTCTACGTTGAATCAGAATCTATATATTCTTATTTTATTATTTTTTGAAAGATTTTATTTATTTATTTGACAGAGAGAGAGAGCGAGAGCGAGCACAAGCGGGGGAGGGAGGTGGCAAAGGGAGGAAGAAGGAGAAGCAGGCTCCCTGCTAAGCAGAGCCCACCAGATGCGGGGCTCGATCCCAGGACCCTGGGATCATGACCTGAGCCAAATGCAGACGCTTAACTGACTGAGCCACACAGGCACCCCTCTAGATCCTTACTTTAAAAAAACAAAAACAAAAGCTTATTTATTTGATGTAACTTAGGACCCAGGAAAGTCAGGAGACCAATTTTCTAAGTTCAAAATAGTCCCTGTACTGTCTTTTGCCAGACTGAGATCCTGAGTTAGGATATCCCACTCTTTCCTTTTGAAAGCCTGTGTCAGTTGGGGTCTGGCCACTGGGCTGCACCCTGCAGTGATTTTGTGGTCCAATGAAATGACAGTCATTGCCTAGCTCTGCATGACAACTGCCCTGTCGTCCTTCATGCCACTTTGTTGGGGAGCAGAACCTGCCAGTCCCACACTCAGATATAAAACAGTGGCATCTCCAAGTATCTCCCTGTTAAAAGCTGGCAGCCCACACTCTATATCAATGAGCTGGCACGGAGTCTAGTGAACATGTCACTTTTCTAAGGAAGCACAAAAGAGGGCTTGTTTGCTAGAGCTGGAAACTAATGAACAGCTTTCTCCTATTTTGTGTAGTTTTCCAGCCATTTGACTTGTACAATAGAGAAATCATATTTCAACTTCTTCAGGTTGAAAAATTGCCCCCTTTCCGATTTGTCACTGAGAGATGTGAAACAGCTCTTTCTGAGGCAGCTTTATTATGGAAAATAGAATAAGTAACTCCTGTCACTCAAATCAAGTCCCTCAGGGAGTAGGTCCAGTAATGATTCAAAAGCCAGGACTAAGAGTAAAAACTAATTTTCGAGGTAGAATGAGAAGCAAGTTCTTTTCCTTCTAAATGAATGGCCCTTTACAGGGGAAACATTGGTTCGCAAGGTATGAGGAAAAACATGTGAATTCTGCTCCTCCCACCTCTTCCCTCTCTAGATGCAGAATTTAGGGGTTAGCTTGAAGCTCCAGGTAGACTGATTAGACAAGGAAAAGGTCAGCCTGAGAGGTATTGAGGACACAGGGTCTTTTTTCATCTTAAAAAATGTATCTTTATTTAATAGAGAAAAATTCTTTTAAAAAATTACTTTCTTCAAATGAGCTCATTGCCTCAGGCTGCTCCAGGGAGACGACTGTGGGCGGCCACTCTTGAAGGATTATCGGGATACTGTCTGTCCTAAGGAGACAGCTGACTTTCAGGGGCTAGACTGCCCAAGTGTAAGAAAGCTACCAGTCCTTTTAAAAATACACTGCTAAAAGCCAATCATACTTTTACATTTTGAATCTAGCATTTGTGCCCAAATTCAATCTGCTGCTTTGTTATGAAATTGTCAAGGCCAACTTCCTACTTAAGGCCTATCAGTTGCAGGAGAAAGTCTGTTGACCATAGACAGTCTCCTTCTAACATTAAAACTAATGTTAATTCAAGAGACCTGGGCAACCAAAGGGGTTCATCTAGAGGTTCTCATCATCTAGATCCCTTAGGAATACTGTGACATGGGGCCTTTCAGCTACAAAGTTCTTTTCCATCCTGCCCTGAGACATACAATAAACTCCTCAAGTCACTGGAAGAGTCTAGACCACAGGGATCCATGGCACCAGACAGGTTAAGAACCTCTGTGTTTATGCCCATCACTTCATGCTGCCTTCTTTCTGTTCCTAGCCATCATTTCAACGACGTTTTTACCAACACCCTAAATTCCCTTCCTTGTTCCCAAGAGTCCTCTCAGTGCTTCAGGTATTTAAACTAGGCTGTCTCTCACATCTAAGTCCTGTGGCATACTGGTCCTTCTGATGAATTCCTCTTTCCTTTCTGAAACCGGGGCCCCTGTTTGCAAGGCTACCTTCTTTCCCATCAGGCAGAGGGAGTTTAAATCCTCTGCCTAGGACTTCCTCTCCGTGGACAAGCTCAGCGCCCCTCTCTTTGCATTTAGCTTGTCATTATTTGTTCAACATTTGCTCTTCCAGACTGTATGCTCTCAGGAGGGCACAGCCCAAGTCTGCTTGATTCACTATCACATACCTAGTGCCTAGCATAGTGCACTGTATTCCGTGGGGGCTTAATAAATACATGCAAATAAATACATGCATGAACAAACCATTTTCTAACTTTTGATCTAGTGTATTACCTGCATTTTCATGTTGCTTTCATTTACTTTAAGGCTGCATAATACTGTAGTGAGTGTAAGTACTTTATCGAAATAACTTCCCTGATACTGATCGTCTTGTTTCTACTTTTCATTAATAAAAATACTGCTACAGTAGGCATTTTCAAATGTAACATTTTATTTTTTTTACTTTGTATTTAGGATTATTTCATTAGTATAAATTATAGGAACAGGAATTTACAGGTCTAATGGAATGAACATTTTTATGTATTTTAAATTTACTGTGACATTGCTTTCTAAAAGGATTCTCTCAATTTAAAGTGCCATAAGTAACATAAACAGATATCTACTAGTGGTTTTTCAAAATACTCAAAAAACCTTTTTTTTTTTAAAAATATTTTCTTTATTTATTTGAGAGAGAATGAATAAGAGAAAGCCTGAGAGGGGAGAAGGTCAGAGGGAGAAGCGGACTCCCCAAGGAGCTGGGAGCCCGATGGGGGGACTCGATCCTAGAAGTCCGGGATCATGACCTGAGCCGAAGGCTGTCACTCAACCAACTGAGCCATGCAGGCTCCCACCAAAAAAACTTTTATTGGATATTTAATCTTATGGATTAACCAAAGGACTGGATAAAATTTTTGTTGAAAGAATAAAATAAATAATTTTTCCTTAACTCAAAATGTGATACCTTAATTTCCCACTTAGTAAAAATATTTTCTTTAATAGCAGAGAACCAAAAGACAAACTGTTTTAACTTAAATATGACCATTTTGCTAGATTAATGAGTAAAAAAAAATCATAAAACTATGACAGAAGTTCAAATATTTGCCAGCAAAGAATAAAATAATTTCTATTATGACAAGAAAGTCTAATATTTATGTCTTTTCACATTTGAAGGAAAACAAAGCACATATTTTCTAGAGGCTAACTAGTTAATAGCATACAAAAATTATTTTAAAAAATTGTACACTAAGAAAATTTTTTGCAAGAAGCCAGGAATAAAATGTTTGAGCTGACAAGTTTCTCATTTACTGACATAAATGCTGGCAAGGACTTGTCAGGCAGGAGCATGTTTCTTATTCTGATCACACTCTCCCTCTCCTGCTCAGTAGCCAACCCTGGCTCCAGGCGGGGCTGCTTCTCTATAGGTAGCACCCAGATTCCTCCCCCCACAAATGGAGATGGGTTGGGATATCCTTTCTTTCAGTACCGTGTTTATGTATAGTGCAGACTGCCGACCTATGAGGTGGGGTAGCCATCTTACAGAAGACAAAGGAAAAAGAGCTAACCAGTGTCCGCTTGCCCTGTCCACATACTAGAGAAGGTGCTACAGCTTCCCCATGAGATTCTTCTGGATGGTATTAATTTAATATATGCTATCTATGTGACAGCCACATGCAGGATGAAATACCGGGAGCTGTGGAGGCCAGAGAAGATGAGATACATTAACCAGTGGGAGAACGAGTAAAAAGAAAAGACTTTTCCTCCATTTATAGAAATGTGAGGAAGATCAAGAAGGTCCCGCTACAACTTTACATGTCCCACTGGGAGAGTCACGCTCATCAAGTCTTAATGTCTGGAAGGAAAATGCAGTGTAAATAATTACTATGAGATAAAAGAACAAGTACATAAAAAGGAATGGAGAACAGGTCACTGTTGCATGGAGGCAAGGCATGGAATGATCATGGAATCAAAAGGGCAGAGTAGGGACATTTCTTTGAATAATGGTTGTATTTTTTATGGCTAGCATTTATTGAGTATCTCGTATGTGATAGGCACTGAGGTTGCCATTATTGGTTCATTAATCCTGACAATTCCACGAGGTAGGTCTTAGCCGTCCTATCTAACAGGTGGGGAAACAGGTTGGTGAACATGATTTGATTAAGGTTATCTGGTAAGTGAGAAGGGGAACTAATATGTCTGAACTTCAAGCTCATGCTCTTTTTACTATGTTATATGTACAAGGTAGGTAAATGACACTCAAAAATCATACCCTGGTTAGTATGTCCTCATTCAAAGACACTCAAAACTTGATTTCTCAAAAATAAAACCCGTTGTAAAAGATGGTGGGAATAGAAATCACACAACCTTTCTGAGGTGTCAGACGTCTAGAAGTGTCAGTTAGTGAAAAAAATATCAAATAACCTTAAGGAAGCAGTGCAGTTAAAGTTATACATCCTCATCCAAAGGTGGCAGAGCATGGTAGTGAACTGGGGCTGCCTGGCAGAGAATCTGGGCTGGAAGCTACCTTCTCTCTGAGCAACTCTAAGCCACCATTTCCCCTTACCTTCTAGTATCCGTCAGAGGACTATATCATTATGTAAGTTAGCATCTATAGGATATTTAGTATATTAGCCTTGGGCACACAATAATCATTCAGTTACATGTTAATTATTAGTAGTAAGGGTGTTAAGATAATTTTTTGCATCTGATTCTAGTAAGATTGGATCTGTTTTTCTAGAACAGACTGTAATAGGTGCAGCACAAAGAAGGACAGTGATAGCTGCCCAAGAAGGGGGCACCTGTCGCCTTTCATGGATGGCAGCAAGAAGGGCTAACTGCAGAAAAAGGAAAACCCCAAAACTGTAAGAACATCCATAACGGGCATTTTTATTATGCTTTACATTCTGCCAAGTGCTTGCAAAATCTTTTCATTTGATCCACAAAACACCACTATGACGCTGGGAGAGCATTATTCCCAGTTTACATATGAGAAAACAGGCTCAGAGAACATAATGCCTTCTCTGGAGTCATGGCTACTTAAAGAGCAAAGAGTGCCACAGTCTGCAGTTGTGCTGTCCAATTCAGTAGCCATGTGTAGTGCTTAAAATTAAATAAAATTAAATATTCAGTTTCTCAGTAGCACAAACCACGTATCAAGTGCTGAACAGCTACGTGTGGCTCATGGTACTCATGTTAGATAGCACAGATTACAGACCGTTTTCATCACTGCAGAATATTTTACTGAATAGAACTGGCCTATAAAAACGAGGGCATCATACTATTAATGTGTGATATTATGTCCAGTATCCACAACAGTGAGCCTGATTCTCGGAGCAAAAAATCAGAGAAGGGGAAAATATTTTATAAATGTTTCTATGAAAAACACTTTAAGTTTTATACCATAAAGCCAAATTTGTGGGGTACAGTGAGAATTGAGCTGAAATTCCCCAAAGTGCTTAGTATCAGTGCCTTGAACACAGAATCTACAAATATTTACTGTGCGATTCTATTTGGTCATCCACCCATCTCAAAAAATATTTCACTGTCAGAGAATTCTTCCTGAAGCAAATAAGTGGGATGTCATAAAATATTTGTAATAACCTTTGTTAAAACCTCAGGGGGCATTTTTGGTGGTGCATTTACAAAATTACTCGATGTACATACAAAATCCTCTTATATTCCCATATCCTGTCAATGCAGAAAGGTTGTAAATAAATGTAATCAAAAGAGATGAATACCAGTTAAAATACGTCTGAAGATGAGAAAATCTTCCAATAGTGTTATAAGCCTTAACGAGGAGATAGTTGAGGTTTTGCTTTTTGGAATGTTTTATAACATATCCCTAGTAAATTATAAGTTAATGGATCCTCAGCAGGTCAGAAGTGAGTCTCAACTTTTGGTTCATTTTCTTAGAGTGATGCTACGGAAATAGTTTTCAGAAGTGGAGAAATTAACAATAAATGCTCAGTCTTATTTTGAAGCAATATAAAATCCTCACAAGTTTCAGAAGTTGGCTTCCTGAGTCTGACAAACACTTAACTATCTAAGAACCTTTAGCCTTGCCTGGCAGGATGCTGTTGTCAAATTCAAGGTGGATGGGCAAAGATGGAGGCAGATTCCATTTTTCAATTGACTTTGAAAGTCTTAATGATATATGTACATTTCATGAAAATATGAGCCTTAGTATAATGGTCTGTTCTTTTTAGACAGATGGGACTCAATTTATGTTCTACATGATTGTACCCCAGAATTTCAGACTTAAGATGTTTGTCATAAATATAGTTAATCTATTATTTTATGAGGGATACTAAATCTCAGCCTCCTGGATTTGGATAGATGTATGCCAAATTTATGATGGCACTTGTCTATAAATGACAGATGCTGCCAAAGCAGAGCACTATCATTTTCTTCAAGTCAACAGCACAAGGTCTTGTTGCCAGAGACAGAAAGGGGAAGAGGCAGTTACAAAGAGCTTGCTGGTTAATCGATGGAGTCCTGTGGCAGTCAGCGGAAATGAGAAGTTGTCATTTGGAAAACTTGGCCCCATTTGTAACAACACATAAAAACTATGAAACACACAGGGGAACCCATAAAAATGACGAGCCAAGGGTCTCTCCATTTGTATCCCTGGCAGAAAGAGTCTTTGACAAAATTGAAAATACACTTTCATAAAGCAATAGGGTAACCAGAAAAAACTGACCTACAGCTTTGCCAGGTAAATCATACTAATCTACTAGTTGATAACTACTTCTGGTTCATGCCCGTGGAATTGCCACAACGCAGAAGCACAATATGGCTGGAAACGAAAATGAGCTGTTCTGAGGTATGCTATCCCTTTTCCTTCCTTCTTTTGTCGTTTCTGACAAAAAGCTCCCATGGTACAATCATGGGTATGGGCTACATAAAACAATTTCCCTATCCCCAGTGGGAATATTTTATTTTTAAATTTTATTTATTTGACAGAGTACACAAGTAGGCAGAGAGGCAGGCAGAGAGAGAGAAGGGGAAGTGGGCTCCCTGCTGAGCAGAGAGCCCGATGGGGGGCTCGATCCCAGCATGCTGGGATCATGACCTGAGCCGAAGGCAGAGGCTTTAACCCACTGAGCCACCCAGGCCCCCCCCCCAGTGGGAATATTTTAGATGGAATGATTCCAAATGCTATTGAAGCTGTGGACAGACTTCAGGACAAGCCAGCTGGACCCTTTAGAGGGCAGTTCAAGGTTTCTGCCATATTGGGGATGCCCTCCCTAGTGTTCTCCTCTATTTCAGCAAGGATATTTGGCTCTGTAATTGTCAGACTAGTTTTGAGAACATTTGTCATTTACTCAAAATGAGTATTTTCATTCAAACTTGCCCTGGAAAAGATCTGTAATGTCTAAAGCTTTGTTCTGTTGCAGTTAAATGCTACAGACAATATACTGCATAGGAAATAAGGATTCTTAATAAAACAAAGCCTTAATGCTTCTTTTAGTTTCATAGTTTCTCCTGAAAAGTATCAACAGTCAGCAAGTAATTTAAAAGTAATCCATGGAGGTGAGCAGGAGGATTGGGTTAAACAGGTGCTGGGTATTAAGGGGGGCACTTGTGATGAGCCTTGGGTGTTGTGCGTGGGTGATGAATCGCTAGGTTCTACACCTGAAACTAATATTAGACTGTACGTTAACAGCTGGAATTTAAATAAGAATTCTACCTAAAGTAATGTATGGTCCTACTCACTAATTCTTTTAAAAAGTGGTTTCGTGATTTCTGACTTTGCCCACTGGGACACTTGTATTTATTCCTAAGGAAGAAAAGTTTAGAAGTAATGGGAGTAATGACATATGTGTGGGTCAGGAAGTCCTGACTTTATTGGGATATGAATGGTGTGACCTTATGTGAACTAATTCGCGTTTCCTTGACCCAGGTTCCTCATCATTACGATATTTTGGGGAGCAGCTTGAAGGTGGTAACCATATATTATTTTTCTTTGTAGCCCTAATATCCAACACATTAACAAATACACACACAATAGGTTGGAAGCTCTTTGAGGGCAAGAAAATGTTTTTGTGTTCACTGTCGCACCCTAGTATCTGGCAATACACTACATCATTTAGTATAGAAAACAAATATTTCCTGAGTAGATAAATGGATATAAAGTTTGTTGCATGAGTGAATGAAAGATGGATACTAATTTCTGCCCTAACAGTCAAAGGGATATGGAGAGGTTCATGCAAAAACACATATGTGACTGGAT
Organism: Mustela nigripes; assembly: GCF_022355385.1. NCBI lineage: Eukaryota > Metazoa > Chordata > Mammalia > Carnivora > Mustelidae > Mustela > Mustela nigripes. Next base: position 73,977,753 of record NC_081559.1, read on the forward strand.
TTTATAAATTGAACAAATTTAAGGTGTTCCTATTGTTATATTTCAAGCAGAACATGCTGGTTTCATTATCTTTGCTCTTAATTGCATTTATAAATACATCTATAGCGTTTTGAATCATTCCATCTGCTTTCATCTGGTTAGACAGCAACTGATTAAAAGCTGTTTAGTTCTAAATAGCTTTACATACTTTGAACTAGAAATGGATTTTCCCCATTTGATATCTAATTAATTAAAAAAAATCTAGTGTTAAGAGTAGACATATGGACCATTAGGTTGACTACCACAATATTTTATCATTAGGTTGATTATAAAAATATTTTATTATTTTCAAGAATAAGGCTTTTTGAAGGCTCTGGGCTTTTCTGAACCCGTTACGAGGGGTCAAATGCTGTCACAAAGAGCATTCCACTTGATGTATAGGACATATTATCACAGGAAAGTGTACTGTCATATGGCATTATGACACTTGAACTCCAGGGAGAAATTTGGGTTGAGTGTCTGGCTAATACGTTCCAGCCATCTTCCTGAAGCTGTTTAATGCTTGCTGTGTTTTGACCCTAATTCTCCTAAAGCACATTTCTCCTCCCTCCTACCATGTTTTGAACTCCCACTGATGCATCATTAGAAGTTGGGATGGATCCTGGGAGACCATGAAACCATTTCTTCGCATTTTACATCTAATTCTACACCAACTTCTAAAAGGTGAATGGGACAATTATTTTTTAATTTTTTTTCAAAGATTTTATTTATTTATTTGACAGAGAGAGATCACAAGTAGGCAGGGAGGCAGGCAGAGAGAGAGAGAGAGAGGAGGAAGCAGGCTCCCCACCAAGGAGGGAGCCTGATACGGGGCTCGATTCCAGGACCCTGGGATCATGACCTGAGCCGAAGGCAGAGGCTTTAACCCACTGAGCCACCCAGGCACCCCAGGGACAACTATTTTTAACTGCCTTTAATGAAGCATATTTAATTTTTTTTCAATCACGTGGTCAGAACTTCTTACAATCAATGAAATACAAACTATTATTGTTTAAACTAATTTTGTTTACTGACCTGAGAGGAAAAAAAAGGAAAGCTTGCCACAATACCCTGAAATATTTATATCTGATAGCTCCATTCTAACAAATCTATCTGGATTACACAGATCCAGCTACAATGTGAGCCCCATGGTATCTCCAAATGGATCATAAAATTAAAAAAAAGAAGTTGCCACTTCTTAGAATAAATAATCTGTGCTCTTGAGGAAGAGGCAGAGATCATCTGTGGGTGCCATGTTCCTTGCTGGATACTCTGAAATAACACTTCTCCTTGACTGCTATTTGGTGAATCCCAGGATGCTGCCCTCCTAGAAGGTCCCTCCCTTAATTAAATTAATTCTGGCTATTTCTGTTCCCTCAAGATTTGCCCTCTATTGCTAGGTTACTGCTCCTAAAATATGAGACTGGAAACTGAATTAGTCAACGATATGGATGTTGTGAATCTGGATATTTGAAATCTGGTGGCTGAGACATCAAGTAACAAATACATTCATTTTGATTTAAATGTCTAAAAATCATGTAAATGCTGCTTAAGACCACTTGATAGGAACTCTTCTTTCAGAAGAGAAAGGCCAATGCTAGGCAAACCATGGTTTTCCACTCTGACTGTTACTCTGATTTTTGACTAACTCCTTAGGAACAGTGTTGTCTGAAATAAAAGATTTGGTCAATTAAGTGCCACAGTCACTATTCCTCTTCCCTTCTCCCTCTTCTTCATCTCTACATTCTACCTAGACCATTTATAAAGGACTGGTTTTCGTGTCCTCTGTTCTTCTAAGACAGGGACTCTGAGTGTGTGTGTGTGTGTGTGTCTGTGTGTGTGTGTGTGTTTTAAGTGGGCTCCATGCTGAGCTCGAACTCATGACCTTGAGATCAAGAATCAGATGCTTAACTGACTGAGCCACTTAGGAGTCCTCTAAAATAGGGTTTAAAACGAAATAAAAACCAGTTTCCAAAAAATCTATAACTTTGACAAAGCGGAGGGAGCTTTTTAAGGATTTAGAAACAGATAGTCAGCAATAGGTTACATATCACATTGTTTAGGCCAGATTGCCCATCTGGGCAAGGTTTCTAATTTTCCAACTTGAAAATTCTACTACATATATGTGGGAATTCTTATTTATTTGAAGGTGACAAAAGAACATATGTATCTATTTAGCAAACACAACACATTTTATTTTTAAATGGTGCCATCTTTGACAACTTTGGTATTGCCTTTGCTGATATGATAGAACAAATAGTGTATTCCATTAGTATTAATATTTATGGAAAGCATGGGGAAAGGAAAAAATAAAGTGAATGATCCAACCAATGAATTATCAAATCATTTATACAGATTTTGAGTAAGGAAACATGGAGAATGAACTAGCCCCAAAACACATGTGGTTGTCATTACTTCTGGTCCGAGTCTCAACAGTGACACAGTGAGTGAAGCCAATACTATTACACCAAGTACTCTGGGGTGGATAGAGAAGTGGCAGAGGAAGCAGACAATGCAGGATTAGAGACCACCTCAGAGCTATTGAGGAAGAGATTCTGTGGTTGAGATTTGTTTTCCCCTCTCCCCACTCTCATCCCCTAGGATCATTCTAGATCTCAATTCTCTTCCCTTGTTTATACCATTGCCTGGTGTGTCCCTATTGCTTACAAGGCAAACACAAGTGCTTAGAAAGTCTCTTTCATTGAGACCTAACTAGTTTTTGATGGTAGGAATAAATGCTTTGAATTGTTTAAACTTTAACATATGCTCATTGGGTACCTTGCAGGTATGAGAAAAGCTGTGATTGTGGCCCAGGCCCCTGATTTTCCATTTCTAGATTGCTCTTTCCTTGGGTCTATCCCCTAGTCTTTGACTTTTTTTTGTACTTCCTTTCTTCTTCCACATCTTTCCTTCTCTCTCTTTTTTAAAAGATTTTATTTATGACAGACAGAGATCACAAGTAGGCAGAGAGGCAGACAGAGAGATAGGAGGAAGCAGGTTCTCCACAGAGCAGAGATCCTGATGCGGGGCTCAATCCCAGGACCCTGAGACCATGACCTGAGCCAAAGGCAGAGGCTTAACCCACTGACACCCAGGCGCCCCTTTCCTTCTCTCGTTAACTGTCTTCTATACTTTCATTGATTCTGCTTTCATTGATTCTTCTTAATTTCCATTTTTAACATTTTTTTTCCTGCTCAATACTTTTACTACTATCCCTGGACAAACCCAGTTCCCAAATAATTCATAACTAAGGGGAACACTGAGCACACACAACAGCAACACTGGAACATTTACAATACCTACCAACTGTGCTATTAGCTCAAGACAGAAAATAGGCTGAAAGAATGGAGTGACACTAACTTCCATTGTTTTATCATGTTGTACATAAGTTCTGCTGTGCTTAAGGAGCATAATCCAGGTAATAAAACCTTTGGCAGAGTGTTGTTTCATAGAGGCAACAATATCCTGTAGAAAATGAAACCAAGCAGGAAGTCAGGAGATGATGGATTCTTCCAAACACTGGGTAACCTCCAGTAAATAACTCCTGCACTGTGGACCCCGGCTTGGTTTACCATTTTGTAAACCTTAATATCTGATAGACCTGTGTAAAGGATTAATTAGATAATATACATAAAAAGACTTTGTTCTTTAGAAGGGGAGAAGTGTGATGTAATAATCTAGTATTTATTATCTGTTCATCAGATAACATGATTTAGTGATTCTATCAAACCAAGAATAAATGTTTTTATTATCAAATTTGGCTTAACTCACTCCTACGCTGCAGGGTGGTTGGAACCACCATTCCTGAGACCTAATCAATAATTGTCCCTTCCCAAATAGTCTTTTTGTCTTACCAGGGTTTTTGAAACTTCCTCTAATACTAGTAGGTTTGCTCTCCTCCAAAGCCCTGAGGAGCCACAAGAAAGCATTCTTAAGTCTTCTCCTAAAATTCTACAATGATTTCAAGAACAGAAGAGAATCAGAAGTGTGTGTCTGTGTGTGTGTGCGGGCACGCATGTGCTTCCAACAACACAAAGGTCCTCAAAAAGAGTCAAACATTGAGAAAGGGATATATGCTCTTAGTCACCCTTGATAGACACGGTTCCTCAGTTAGTTACTGAAACACGATTACTTATCTATTTATCCAACCTGGGCCTGAGAGGCAGTATGAAAACCTTCTAAACATCCAATTTTATGGTGTACATGCTAGAAAATGAATTTTTTTCTCTTCTTCCTGAATCATTCAGTTTGAACTTACTTAGAAAAACTGCTGATTCATTGGACTATGAAATACAGACTCTTCTTAAGAGGCATTTCCTGTAGTAGCCCATTTCCAATTATGTAAAGCACTTCTGCTAGTCAATTCATAACTTTTTAAATAACTCCCATAAAATCCTCAAGCTCCCCTCAAGAGTTCTGAGGGGAACTCTCCATAGACCTTCAAAAATCAAAATCTTTTATTACTGAACACATTTCCAGATTCATTTAATAATTCCATTTTCAGAAAGCATCACCATTTTGACCCGCCTTTACTGTGGTAAAAGAATATAAAAATGCCTATTAATAAACAACTTTAAGCATTCCTTCACTGAAAAAGTCTACGGCAAAAAACAAACATAAAATGAATAAAAGGTAATAAACTCAGTATTTTAGATCCATTTCTCGATTTTTGTCTAAACACATTATGACCAAGTAGCCTCTACTTACTTTCATGCATATATACATATATATTATATATATATATATTCACACACATACACACATATATACTTAAATGTATGTATTTAACAACATGGAATGGTAACATCAAATGCTTAGGTTCAGTGCAAACACATAACCTTTCCTGTGAAGGAAACATATTAATATTATAAAAACAAATCATGGAGAGTAACATGCAACAGCTGAGGAGAGAAGAACAGGGTTGGGGCAGGGGACCCGGAGAAACACAAAGAATGTAAAGAACAAAAAGTGTCATTGACCTGATTTGTCAGAGCTGTTGCCTGTGATTGGAGTGATGGAGCAGCTGGGATTAGCCTTTGCGCTGTCCTTGGAAGAAACCATTTTGGGTTTATTTTTCGTTGCCTCTAGTGCTTTGACCTTCTTGGCATGTTTACTTCCTTTGTAGTGGGCCTCGGCCTGGCTCTACAAAGGAGAACAAATCAGGCTCATTTTTTTGCTACTTACAAACACCACAATGGATGATCATGCAGGAAAATATACATTCAATCGTAGGCACCACGGACATTTACAACTCAGCCCTCAACAAGGTTTTTGGCATTTAAGGAATTGGTAGACCAGTTCCTAAGGGGGTTTTGTGTCTTGAAACCCTCAGTACGGCACAGAGGACCCGTGTCTTTAAAACCCAGACATTATTATGAGTGGACACCAGGGCCAGGGCACACTTCTGATGAAGCTGAGCCTTGTCACTGGTGCCCTCCCGCCACTGCCCGTTGGGGTTCCTCTTCAAACACTGAGCTGGCAGCAAGCTGCTGCCAGTGTCCTTCTACAAATACTCCATTTTGTTTCCTTTCAGGTAAAAGCCGGTTTGCCTGTATCTACTTTCTTCTAGGCTCTGCTGTCTCAGAGATCAACTGATGTAACAGCAAGCTGCTGGTGAGTGGAAACAGAGTTACATTTTAGAGTCATCTCCATGTGCTTCTGAAGATCCCAGTTCCAAGAATGGATAATTTAAGCTGCAAAGGAGGGACAGTCCTTGTTTCTAATCTCAGAAGTGATTCTGAAGTCAAAGCAGTTAGTGTCCCAATCACTTGTACTCAAAGTATAGGTGGAACTGTGACTTCAATACCAGATAAAAAGGAAGAAAAGAGATCAAGACAAGTGACTACTAAAAACCTTTAAAAGACAAAAACAAATTACAGCAAAACAAGAAAACATTTAACCAATTTATTGGCATTTGGAAATCTTCTCTCTGTCTAAAAATAAGGATTTTGTATTTTGGGCATCTAGCACGAATACACATATTAACAATAGAATCTAAGTATATTCACTTCAATTTCATTTTGAGTAGACCCTGAAAATAAAAACATGCATTTGATAAAAATAAAAAACCAAATTATGACATAGATTATATGACCTATTAGCTTAGTTATAAAGGTGAAATAGGTGATAAACTTATCATAAAGTGAGTTTTCAATACAATTTTTAAAATAATAACTTTTTTTAATGTCAATTTTCCTTATACATTTGTATGTACTTAAAGATGATTATATTAATGCTTTCATCACTTTCCTCAACAAGCAGAATACAGGGTGTGTGTGTGTGTGTGTGTGTGAGTGAGCACATGTGTAAGTAGGTGGGTAGAAGTGACAATGGACTGAACAAGCCAGGTTTTAATTCTATATTTCAACTAACGGTATGAACGTGATTTCCTTAGCACAGAACACTGATCACCCGAGGTCAAAAGCCTTATATTGATGGCATACAGGACCTAACTTCCTCAACATCTTTTCATAAATTTCATTGTAGATCATCATCGACTTATAATTACTCTTAGTTGGTTGCTCAAGGACTTCTCACACTGTTCTCTGCCAGGTTGGAAAAAATAATGATACCAAGGGAGGAGAAAAGTGGAACATAACTTATTTACTTATTAGTTACCAAGAATGCTTAAATGCAGCTAATATGGATTATTGGATACAAATTAAGAAAATACACAAATAAAAATTTAAAAATTGATTACATGAAGAGATAATAATAGTGACTAGCATTACTGAGGCTCTGCCAAGCACAGTTATAACTGTATTATGTGTATTAGCTCATTTAATCCTCATAATATTCTGTGTGGTAGGTACTATTATTAATTAGCATTTTACAGAAAGAAAACTAGGCACGGAGAAGTTAAATAACATATCAAAAGTCACAGAGGTAGGTGTAGAAGCCACTTTGTCCATCTGAAATGCTTACATGAACACTCCTATTTAACTGTATGCCCACACATTTACATACACATATTCACTCTGAGCTAACATTATAATTGTAATAAAAGGAAAAACTTTTTTAAAAAAGGGAAAAATTACACACTGGGAAGCCACACTGCTTTTAATGACCCAGTGAAGATTATGTCTTAACAGAAGCTTCTATGAGTAGGAAAAATCTACTTCATGGAAAATACTCACATAGTATGTTAGGCCTGCTCCTTCCTAAAGAGCTAAGTAAGTCCCATCGTTTAGGTATATAACAATTTCTACATGATATCAGGATACCTAATAACTCGTCTTTCCAAGTATACTGAATATGTGATGTTACTTTAGTGCCCTCCGGCTAAATAAACATATGGTTCTCTAAATAAAACCTCCTAGCACAAGATAAGCAGAGTGTCATTTCCTCATTACAATTTCCTGGCATCACTGCAGAAAGTTAACAGCATGAATTAGCACTTGAGATAAAGATCCAGCTAAGTGACACCTTGCTAGATGCCAAGATGGAAAGAACTCTCCAGAGCCACGATCCACTTTCCTTTTGAGTTCTGGGGCACGGAGAGAAGTGCAGCAAGGGAGCTTAGCTTCTACTCAATGTTATTTGGGAAGGACTCATGGAATAAAGATAGTGGCAGGCACCACTCATTCACATTTGGCATCTTTCCAATTCCCATGTGGTATTCTTGGTAGTAGCACTTTGCTCTCCTCAGTGCTGTATCTGGGGCAGTGTCAACAGCTTCCAAATCCTGGGCAAATCTTCAAGTGAAACTGAGACACTGTTAATAGTAACATGATTAACCTGACTTCATTATCTAGGACTCTTCTTAGTTGAGGAGTGAAAGAAACAAGGACAAGAGCCAGAAAACCCATGAACTAGGGAACACAAATCAAGCCCAACCGACCACGGATCTTGTGTCACTTCTGAGAGACCTGGTTGACCAAACTGACTTGCTTTACACCTCAGTGACTGAATGGCAGGCACGTATTTGTCTAGCTCTACTGGCCTGCTTTCTGCTTCTCTGCCAAAAGTACTGCTGTGCCCCTAACTGGCAATGGGCAAAGAAACCTCTTGCCAAGAACTGTCAGAATTAGAGAGTTGCCTAAACTACCATATTGACCGCCACACGAGAATACCTCAGGATCTATGCTCTTCTCTCACATGTCACCTCAGTAGCAGCCTGACCATCTTCTGGCAGAGGAAGAGAGTTGACAGGAAATTACATCCTAGAATTTTCTTATTTGTTTATCTCCATGTTTGTTACTACAGCCTTTTGCTTTCCCAAATCCTCTCCATGTCTCAGGACCCCAATGGTCCAAACAAAAAGGAAAAAGAATGAGATGATGTATTGGTTTAAAAATAAAAACGTAACACTAAAAATATCTAAAATTCACTGTGCTCCCATTTCTGATTTTTACCTTCTTTCTTTTCTTTTTTTTTTTTAAGATTTTATTTATTTATTTATTTGACAGAGATCAGAAGTAGGCAGAGAGACAGGCAGAGAGAGAGAGAGAGGAGGAAGTCTGCTCCCCGCTGAGCAGAGAGTCCGATGCAGGGCTCCATCCTAGGACCCTGAGATCATGACCTGAGTCGAAGGCAGAGGCTTTAACCCACTAAGCCACCCAGGCGCCCCTGAAACACAACTTTAAATTGTGCTCACCTTTTTGGAAAGAAAAACGCAAACTTACAAAGTGTCTGGGGAAGAGCAATGTTACTAGAGAAAGCCCTCAACCATTTATTTACCAGTAGAACTCGTCTTGTTGCACTTAAAATATTAATTAGAACTCTTCCCTTCATTAAAGAAAGTTCATCATTAAAACTATTTGTGTCTATTTTTGAGCTTAGATTTCAGGATGTTAAATGGTGTTGTACGGGAAATAACAGAGGTCAGTTAATTTTCAGAGAAACTCTATAAACTAAAATGTCAAATAAAAAAGATGTCAAATGAACACAGGCTACACTAACAAGGGGAAAACATTATTATTGTACAAAGAATTATTTAATACCTGCCATGTGCTAGACATCCAGAAAAATTAAAAACAAAGACCTCTACTCACAAGAATGGTTGCAAGGAAAAATCATGCATGCAAATAGCCTCAACTCAGACCAAAGAGTGGAATGATAAAATGGGATGTAAAGAGTAAGAAGGAAGGATAGAAGTTACAAGAGGTAAATCTCTTCGGATTGGAGGTGATCATAGACGCTTCAGGAAAAAGAGGTATCACAGTTGGGGCCGGCTCTGGGGGGCACTGTGGTAGAAGGGGGAGAGGGAGGTATTTCAGGCAGAGGGAACAGCATGTGCTAGGGTAGTGAAGTCCTGTGGACTATGCTGTATTAGATAATAAGGAACAAGAGGGAAAGGCCCCTGCATTGTGTTACCCTGAAAATTATCATCCCCTGTAAAAGAACATGTGTAAGAGTGTTCTACAATTTAAAAAAAAATGTTCTTTTTGTAGGCATTTTATAGAGAAAATGATTATAAAGTGGGATGTGGCTTTTACATCACAGATTTTATCCTCTGCTCCAAACTATAATCCTGTATTATAACAACTAAATTATTTCTACTGAAGCTTCAATAATTGTTTGAGATAAAAGCATGGCACTTAAAAATACTACAGTTAAACATATTAAGGAAAAAACTAAAGACTACTGAGTATTAGCTAAATAATTATTTGAATTTTTGCTTTAACAAGACTATTACTAACAACGAAAAGGCTGTTTGCATATACTTGCTGCATTGACAAAATCACACACTCTCAGAGCCAGAGCTATAACGTATGAAACACAAGACGCAAGATGCAAGAACAAGGCTTACTGAATCCAGAGATGGCTGGTAAGTCTTTCTCCTGATATTTGCCGTTGTAAGGTCTACAGTATCAGTAACGACACACTACCGGCTTTGATATTCATTTCATTCAATCCTCAATCTATTGAGATCTCTTGAAAACAAAGTCTAGACAAAAATTACAACCGATATGAGACTTTAGCATAGAAGGACATGATGTTTTTGCTAATTTCTAGTTTATAGCTAAGTGCAACACTCCAGGTTGCTGGAGCCTGTCCAGAGTTTATCGCGTTGCAGAAAGCCGGGAGTGAGCAAATGTGATCCCTGAATTCCTGTGAGCCTGGGTTCTGGCCTCAGACTTTCACATTTAATGGCTTTACATTTCTACATATGTAGAAAACCCCATCAACTCCAAATATTTCTAGGTGACTAAAGAGAAAAGTAGTGGCTGTCTAGGAAGAAATGATGTGCATGCTAGACTGCTAATTCTCTTTGGGTCTAATTTACATTCTATCCAATATCATTAGACAGAAGTGGAGTTCTTCGGCTGCTGCTGCTTTAAAATGCCACTATTTGAATACACAAGCATTACATATATATTTGTTCACATTATCAAAACATTCTCATGTAGGCAAATTAACTCATTTCTTAAAATGCCAAAATCCTGAGTGGGCTTCAAGTTATCAAGTTAATTTTTCAAATGCAGCCAAAGTCTTGATGCTACTGTTTCTTTTCTGGTGCATGATTCATTGGTGGAATTACTTTACACATTGAAACATGGAGAAGCTATAAATGGACCTAAGAACTATGACAGAATTTATACAATGAATTAGAAAAACCTTATTGAGTTTAAAATCATCTGGAATACAGCAAAAGTGTTTTTTTTTTTTAAAGAAAAAGTTTTTTTTTTTTTTAAATAAAATTGTCCTTGCAGAATAGCCACTGAGTAAAATTTTTATAAATCATTTTCCCAGTGAGTTTTATATCTCAATTAGGTGAAGGTAGATTTTAATTTTGGAAGATTCCCAGCAATCTAAGATTCTTTCCCTCAATATCCAATGATACCCTATGTTTCTAGTTTAGGATTGAGTACAGCAGGGCATTAAAGGGACAGTTAGTTATATGAGCTTGACTATGTCAGCTGTGATCTGACCCCCAAATCCTTTTAGATGAAACCAAATCATGTCATTTCATTGAATTCTGCTCTCTCCTGTTCCCTCCTTTTTTTTTCAAATAAGGCCATAGTTAAAAAACGACTCAACCATATATATGTGTCAAGGTAAAGTTTGTCCCAGAATATTAATTTCCAAATTCTATTCATGAATATTGCAAATTACAGAGATTGTATTTTGAAAAAGATTTTTCCCTCCAGCAATCTAAGGGAAGGAGGTTTTTCTTTGTTTGTTTTTTAAACAATTTTATTTATTTGGCAGAGAGAAAGACAGTGAGAGAGGGAATACAAGCAGAGAGAGAGAGAGAAAGTGAGAGAGGGGGAGTGGGAGAGGGAAAAGCAGGCTTCCTGCTGAGCAGGGAGCCCAATGCCGGCTTGATCCTAGGACCCTGGGATCATGACCTGAGTCGAAGGCAGATGCTTAACGACTAAGCCACCCAGGCGCCCCAGGAAGGAGGTTTATGAGAAGATTTCCAACATAAATAATGGATAAGAAAATGAGATTTATTTAATGCCATGATTTCTTTACCATCATCACACTTTAGTTAGAAATTCCACAGAAAGTGTCTGAAATGCTTATCCTAAGAAAATAAGACTGCTTACTTCTCCATTTCATATTACAATTTTGAAGGGTATATTTACTTTGTCTTCTGGGTTGAAGGTTAATATCTGAGTCAATTTAATGATAAATGTATGTGTAAACTCCTAGTAGTTGTTCTAGAGTTCAGTTGAGACAAGAGAAGTTTAAATATACCCTGGAGAAATGTGCCCTTAAAGTCTCTCCCAAATCCAAAGGGGATCAAATCATGAACTCTACACAGAATGCATTCATAAACCAGATTCTCCGAATTATTACGCTGAAAATGGGAAAGCAGTGTTCTGTATACTAACACAATCTTGAGTATGAAATGATGAGAACATTTATAATTTATAAAAATATCTAATTTTTTCAAAGAATTATGCATATAGGGACCTAATGTGTTAGAACTTTTAAATCTTAGAATTTTTATGAAACACATGGATACTGTCTTTTATTTTTATATAATATAGTACCAAACATTAAGAATTTGGTAATAATTACTTAATATTCTTTTTTTTTTTAAAGATTTTTTTTTATTTATTTATTTGACAGACAGAGATCACAAGTAGGCAGAGAGGCAGGCAGAGAGAGAGAGAGAGAGGGAAGCAGGCTCCCTGTGGAGCAAAGAGCCCGATGCGGGGCTTGATCCCAGGACCCTGAGATCATGACCTGAGCCGAAGGCAGCGGCTTAACCCACTGAGCCACCCAGGCGCCCCTTAATATTCTTAACTCATTTATTTTATGATCATCCCCAAAGTATTCCAAGTAGAAATTGTCTACCTATCCCTAATTATTTTCACATTTTATATTAAACTGGAAAATTTTAGTTAATAATTCTCAGCTAGCTTGAAATATAAAGAAGGGTATCTCAGAGTTTATAGTGATTTCCCACTTACATTCTAAGTATCTAACATGTGTGAGAGTGCTGCTATCTTTCAGTGGGGAAATAGATTGCCATTATGTGCTTTATAAGAACGATTTTTGGTACTCAATGATAAGTAATGCAATATAATTTAAATCCATGCACCAAAGCTGTGACTCTCCAGCTAACTAATTTAAGTCTTCTGATGGTCTTTTAAATTAGGCTCCCAGGCTTCCACACATTAATTTTTAATCAGTCTAGAAGGTATTACATTTTCTTCCATTTCCATATTAAGGAAATTTACATAAATGATACAAAATAAATCTAAAATTAGAATTTGCATTATGTCTCTTTATATTTGATATATAATATCCCTAAAGTAGACAAAAGTGGCACAGTAACTCTGAAAGTACAAGGATCAGAAAATTGGTTGAAGAATGCCTTTAGCAATATCTTATATATATTTAATATATTATTTATGTATCATTACTCATTTGAAAATCTTTTACAGAATGGTTTGCTAAAACTCATACCCCAAAGCCTTAAACCAATTCTTAAACTGAGCAGACATTTTATAATTCAAAATTAAGAAAATATGTAAATATAAAGATTAATACCATATCCTTTCAAAGTATACAGATAAAACTAAGAAAAAACAATGAAACTATACATATTTAGCAGTCACTTAGCCAACCCAAGTCATATTAAGGTTGTTTGTACTCTAAAGTACCAGATTAAACTAGAAATTTTCATTCCCGGTTAATCTGGTCAACCTTCTAACATATGTGAAATTGGTCTCCTGGAGATAAAACTAAAATAAAAATTCCTTTGAATTTGATTTACCCATACATATAAAAATATTTCAGTATAATCAGCCAAGTGGACTTCTAGTTTCTGATTCTGTGTAATGTTGTCCAAAAGTTCTATTCACCAGTAATAATCACAATACTGGTTGTTCATATAATGTATGAAAATCATTAATGTGGACTCTTACTCATTTCTGAGTCTTCTGAAGTACCTATTGTGTAGTACAGACTCAATAAAAAGTTTTTGAATTGAATATAATATATAAATGGGACAGAGCAGGGAAAATCTTCTAAAAGCAGAATTTAAAGCTGAGTGTTCATTCAGTCTTTCATTCAACAAATGCATATTGAAACCTATTATGTTTCAAGCATAATTCTCAGTGTTGTGGGATGCAGGTCTAATAAAACTTACATTCTATCAGGGGAGATGGCTAATAAAATATAAATATATATAGATATAGTTAAGTGATTAAGTGATAAGTGATACATTTATGAATATGTTAGGGCATGCTATAGAAACAATCCAGAAAGTTAAGACAAGTAGACTCTGATGGGATGGGGTGCCATTTTAGGTACTGAGATAAGTTTTTCTATTGAGGGAACATTTGTAGAGAGAACTAAATGAAGTGAGGGAGTAAAGCAGGTAGATAGACGGTAGAAAAGCATTTCAGGTCCAGTGAATAGCAAATGGCCATGTAAGATTTTGACTTTAATCTGAAGAGCTGGAAAATTCCTACAGTGTTTTGAACAGACAAGTAACCTTGTTTGACTTCCGTTTATAAAAAGATTACTCTGGTTCTTGTGTGGAGGACAAGTTACATGTGTACATGTACAGGGTGAGGAGACTGGGGTTGAGGCAAAGTTTAAAAGGAAGCTGTTTTCAGTCTTTAAGGCAAGAGATAACAAGGGTTCAAAGTCAAATCTGATAGCAGCAAAGACCTGCTAGAAGGAAAGAAAAGACAGGAGAGTAAGACCTAGAAAGCAAAACAGGGAGTAATAGTGTTCTTAAATATACAGATTTCAAATTTCAGGAGCACTATACACCCAAAGCCAGAGCTTTTTTTTTTTTTTTTAGATTTTATTTATTTATTTGACAGGGATCACAAGTAGGCAGAGAGGCAGGCAGAGAGAGAGGAGGAAGCAGGCTCGGAGCAGAGAGCCCGATGCGGGGCTCGATCCCAAGACCTTGGGATCATGACCTGAGCTGAAGGCAGAGGCTTTAACCCACTGAGCCACCCAGGCACCCCAAGCCAGAGCTTTTTAGAGAAATATATTCCTATTCCTCCAATTAAGGTACGTCTCTCAATCCAGAGATGCTATTTCTTTTTGCTTTCCTCAAGTCTATGATCCCTTTTCTTTTTTAACATTTATATTCAAAACTCCTTTCCCAAATAAATCCTTATGATCAAGGTCTAAACAAGCTCTAATCTCCCCAACCCAAATGAATCATCTTTCAACCCCCATTCAGCCTTAACTTTTCACCCTATTACTCTGCTCCCTCTCACAGACTAATTTGTTAAATTGTGTGCACATCTTCATTTTCTCTACTTGAATCCGGTCCATTTTAATTCCCTGAAACAGATATCGCCAAGACACTGGTGCCCTACAAGCTAAAACCAAGAACATCTTCCCTTACTCATCTTGCTTGAGCAATAGGGTACACCTGACCCTGCTGACCCCTTGCCTCTTCTTTGGAAGGTATTCTTTCCCCGGCTCTTTCCCAAGTCAGCATTTCCCCCATCCTCCGTTCAGAAGCAGTCGCAGGATGTCCGCCCCCACCCCCAGCCCCACCCCCACCCCGGCCTAGTCACTGAATGTTAATATATTCCAAAGCTCAGTTGCAGGCCTTCTTGTCTTCTCACACAAAACCTTCCAAACAAGAGATCAGTCTCATTCCCTAACCACCTCTACAGCAATAATTTCCTGGTGTCCACCTCTCTAGTCTATATCTCTCTTCTGAGTTCCAGACCTAGACTATTCACTTGGATAACTCAAAGCACTTTAAACAGAAGTTCAAAACCAAACTCCTGTGATACCAGACAAGTGATTCACTCAAAAGCCCCTCTTGCTCTCTTGCAATCTGTTCTCTACATGGCAGGCAGCCAGAGTGATATTTTCAAAATGCAAATCTGATCATGTCACTCCTCTGCTTAATATCCTCAATACCTTTTTCACTATTCGTGGTTTAAAATCTAAAATAATCATATGCAAGACCTATATGGCCTACTTCTTACCTATCTTGAGTTTCATTTGGTAGCAGCTATCTTTCATTCTCTGAGGAACTGAAATAGAGTGTGGGTGGAAAATAATTATGGTACCATCCTTTTGCACATGCCTAAAACAGTATCCCTTTTCTCTCTTCCTAATTATTTCCTATTTCTCCTACAGAAGCCAGCCCAAACATTTCTTCCTTAGGAAGCCTTCCATGATGCCCCAGACCAGGCCATATCCTAACTCTTTAAATTCCTTTCTTCATAGCACATCTCACAATTAAAAATAAATAATAAATTTTTATAATTTGATTAATACACATCTTCCCCAACTAGACACCTTCATTAGGCTTGTACTTACAAGATTTTTGTTCTTCATTGTATCCCTTGTACTAAGCACACTGCCTGAGACAGGTTAGGCATTTCATAGATACTGTTTACAATGATGAATGAATGAATGAAAGAATGAGTGACTAAAGAAAGAATCTGTATTATTTGGCAAAAATTAAAGTAAAGTTTGAAGAAGAAAAGTAATTAGAGTTTACTCTAAAAGTTTCAGGCCCAAATGACTGGGAAAATGGTGAAGCAATTAAAAACAACAAAAAGATTCAGTTATGGTGGGGATATGTGTAGAGGAAAATGAAAACTCAGTTTGGGGATCTTCTATTTAGGCTTCTAATAGGGGCAGTGCTGAGGTCCAACAAAGAACTGGAAATGCAAATGGTAGCTGAGCAGAGAGGCTGGGGCTAGAGACATCCCATTTGGGAACCACATGGTAAGATGATAGACCCAACTCTCTGGGGACAGATGAGATTAATGAAGAATAGAGGGGAAGAAACCAATCTGAGGAAAGAAGCTTAAGAAGCAGCTCCATTTAATAGATAATATGAGGAAGAGAAGACTGCACCAGGTACAGAAAAGGCACCAGAAAAGCTGGATACACAAGAAAGTGATAAAACACAGAAGTGAAGGGAAATAAAAAGGACAGATAATTAAGGGAACAAAGGAAAAATAAAAATACACACACACAACTATCAAAGACCAACTATAGTCTTACTGAAGTATGACCACATCTTAAATATTAAAATACTTTTCTATAATTTCACAATAACCTCAAAAAATAACTGGAAAATAATGTAATAGGAGATCTTTGTTTTCTGGAAGAATATCTGATAGTGTTGCTCAGAAAGGTGGTGGCCATGTTTGTGTGAAATAAGGGATCTATTTATAGCTACTTCCCCAAGGAAATCATAGTGCCTCACCCATCACTTCAAAGAACTGAGGACTGCAGAGCCATAGACAGAACACATCAGCCTGAAGACTGCAAACACAACATCAGGTTACAGAAACTACTCTGAATTCAATAATAAAAATAGTGACAAGGATGCCTGGGTGGCTCAGTGTGTTAAGCCTCCGCTTTCGGCTCAGGTCATGATCCCAGGGTGCTGGGATCGAGTCCCACATTGGGCTCCTTGCTCATCAGGGAGCCTATTTCTCTCTCTGCTTCTGCCGGCCACTCTGCCTGCTTGTGTTCTCTCTCTCTGATAAATAAACAAATAAATAAAATCTTAAAAAAAAAAAAAAAGTGACAAATAGTGAACCAGTATTGTTTTCTGTGTACCAGACACTGTGTTGAGTACTTTACAGACAACACCTCATTTAATCCTCACAAAGCCATGTGAGGCAGGTATTATTAGCCCAAGAGACTATGAAAAGTTAAGTAATTGTCCAATATTACACTGCCAGGAATGAAAGACCCTGGATTCAAACCCAGGATTAAAAGATTAGACTCTTAACCAGTACATCTTTGAAGCAAATCCGCAAAAACCCTTCACTGGGGAAGATCCAAAACAGAACAGAACTTTCTCCCTTCATCACTCTGGTAAAGATGACCTTCATTTCCTTAGGAAAATCTAGAGGCAAAACCAGTTTGGGGTTGTGCCCTTTAAGGTCATGTAAGGTATAGTTTTTATTGTAGAGAATGGATTCAGTAATTCTCAACCAATCCTTAGGTGTCATAAGTCAAAGATAAAAAAATCCCCTTTAAGACCACTTATTAATTCAAGAAATATACACACACACTCCGTGCTAGGCACCAGGGAGACAGCAATACACAAAACACACCCACTCCCTGACCTTCTGGAGTCAACAGTTGTGTGTATGTGTGTGTGTTTTGCTAGAAACAGTTATTAAACAAATAGTCCCATACATAAAAATCTCTTTACCAACTGTGATACATTTAATAAAGAAAAATAAGTGGGTGTTATAAAATTATTCCTGGGAATGGGGCTAGTTTAGACCAGGGAGTCTAGAAAAGCTTCAGGTGACACCCGAAGGAGGAGTATGGACTAGACCAAAGTGGGAGGGGCAGAAGCAGCTTGGTAGATTTACATAAATAAAAAGAATCCATTGTGGCTGCAGCCTGACGAGCAAAGGGGCAAGTGGTAAGAACAAGACTAGAAATGTGCATGGCCAGTTAGAAACTTGAATTTTAAGAATTCTAGGTGACTAAGAGAGTGAAGAGTTTGGTGTCAATAGGCGCCAAAATGAAACAAGTACCTCATACTTCCTCCAGATTTGCTGACCGAGGGCCGCCTGTGATTCAAAGCAGTGGACTGAAGAGGGGGTCACCAGCTGGTATGATTTTGGGGGTCTGGCTTCTTGATCAGTCTCAATGTGGAATGAGCAACTTCATAATACACTAATCACTCAGTTATTGGTAAAATAATTCTTAAATACAGTGATTTCCTTCCTTGCCTATCAAGATAGCCTCAGGTCAGAACGCAGAATCAGTGATTTATTGATCATTCAGTTAACTCGATCAGTGTAGACACCTAAATTGGATAAACATCCCTCAAAGCAATGTCTCTTTGGCTGGAAACATAAAATGTGGATATTATCTAAGTTAAAATACTTGACTCAAAAGAGTTTTCAGAGAGGTGTGCCTGGGTGGCTCAGTTGCTTAGGTGTCTGACTCTTGATTTCAGCACAGGTCATGATCTCAGGGTCTTGGAATCAAGCATTGCCTCAGGCTCCATGTTCAGCATGGAGTCGGCTTGGGATTCTTTCCTTCTGTCCCTTCCCTCTGTCCCACCTCCACTGGCTCATCCACACCCCACAACCAATCTCACACTGTATCTCCCTTGAAAAAAAAAGAGAGAGACTTTCAGAAAAATGTTAATCAAGTCACAAATACATTCATTTGCTTTAAGAAAGAGAATAGTATTAGGTATTACTAAATGGACGTAATTTCAGAAAAAACTCAATAAAGCAGACCAATTTGGGTAAAGGACATAATGAAATGGTAAAAAAAAAAAATTTGAAAACTAGAACATTTTTGAAGAAATGCTGTTAGTTGGTGACTATTAGCTACTAGAGATTCTTAGGTAATTTGTTAAAATAAACAAGATTATTTTAAATGATATCATTGTTTATATCTTAATGAGTGCACTTAAAGTGCTTAAGTAAGCCTGAAAAAATTGGTTCCATAGGTGTTCTGAATCTCTATGCTTCAATCTCTTTTGCAACACTCATTTGCATTATCTTTAAAGAATGAATTTGGACCAAACAAAAGTATAATTCAGCTTATACCTGAATTATCACAAATTCCTAATTAATGTAGTCCAAATTAATAAGAATTTATTATATCTATAAAAATGGAAATTTATGCAAAATACAATTACTCAGTGTTTAGATCTTTAGAAAACTAGCTCGAAGAGAATGTCTTTCAGATATTCAAATTTTGTGTCCTTTATCTACATCTGCACACTTAGTAATTCTACTCTGGCATTTTATAAATATAGACATTCATAATTTTCTCAGCATTTACAGATGTTAATGAATACCCCCTTTTATGACCATCTGTGTAAATGTATAAATTAAATCATAAAAAGAGATTGTTGGTATTTTTAGTTTAAAAGTAAATATAGGACATTTTGTTGCCTTAAACAATTTAAATTACAAAACTGTAACAACCAGCCCAATTAACGAATCCTTTTCCATTCCTCATGAATGATATAAAAAAAGTCAATAAAAAGTAATGACATAAACAAATAAGTCATCGCCTAAAGGATTCCATATAAAATCAATAAAATATGTCATGTATAAGCTAAAATTCATATTTACCAAACAAAAATAATACACCTCACAATAGGTACTGTCTCACTCCTAAATTTTAAACACAAAAATTCTAAGCAGTCATGTAAAATGAGAGAATTGAACTATGTTAAGCTCTGTTTCTTCATCTTTACAATCACTGTGCTAGCCTTGTTTATTTCAGATCAACTAGTGAAATGCCAGGATATGAGCTGCACAGTTTTTACAAACTTGAACTACATCTGAAATGAACTTAAATGATTTTTAACCATTAAGAACTTAATTTCCAAATAATAGGTTAGCAGAGTCATTATGCCTTGAAAGTTCAATTCTGTAACTACAAGTTCTCTACATTAACTTCCATGTAGTTAATTAAAAGAGAAGTGACAAAAACGTGCTGGTTTTGTTTGCATATATATTATTAAAATTCATCTGTAACCACAGCGATTATTTAGAATGTAGACAAATAGATTTTATTTTCAGGAAGGTTATTTTAAAACTATGTCTAGAATTGCCAGCACATACTGATATTTAATCAGAAGGAGGAGGTCTTCTTTTGATTATGGCCACTCTTGATAATCTACATCTTCACTGTATTCGTCACTTAGTCTGGGAGTTTTATTATTACTTTTAAATTATTTACAGACCGGACAACCCCTTATTTCCTGGATCTGAGGTAGGCAGCCTCACTTACTGCGTACCAGTGACATTTGTTATTCGACTTATAGGAATTCTAGTTCTGCTTTAAATGCATGTTACATTCAACATGCAAGATGTGTAGTGCAGACTTAAAATCAGCAAGTAGTTTTGTTTTTATCCTTGATCCTGCCTGCTGAGTGTCCTTTGATATGTAGCTTTCATTATTTCTGACCTGTAAGCTTGAGGTGACTACCTGGTTTTTGCTCTGGGAAGAAATATCACAGTGTATAATGGTGTATTATTTTTGTTTGGTAAATATGAATTTTAGCTTATACATGACATATTTTATTGATTTTATTAACTCCTATCTTTAAAATTGAAATTTATGC
Source organism: Mustela nigripes (assembly GCF_022355385.1). Lineage (NCBI taxonomy): Eukaryota > Metazoa > Chordata > Mammalia > Carnivora > Mustelidae > Mustela > Mustela nigripes. The sequence continues at coordinate 73,998,244 of NC_081559.1, forward strand.
TTCTTTTAAAGTTATGTGCTTTAAAACTAAGCAACGAAGAAGAACATAAACTATCAGTGGTATAATTCGCTACGTATATAAGTTATATCTTTTGTGTAATTTTGATTTTATTATAATTCATTTATTTATTACTATAATATTATTCATTATTGTGACAGAATAATATGTTGGTTTAAGTTTTTTCTCATTTAAAAATATATTAATACAAGTAAGAAGAATCAATCCTTAATTTTTTTCCCTTTTTATACTATAATATTAAGTGGTCTAGTAGTATATTAAAACTTTAAAAAGTCTCTGAGTTTTTTTCTGGCTTTTATTTATTTCTTAAATCTTATTATTATTATTTCTACATGTTTTATATTTGAGGGAAAGAGAAAGAGAGTGAGAGAGAGAGAGAGAAAGAACATGAGCAGGGGTAGGGGCAGAGGAGGAGGGAGAAGCAGACTCCCCAACAGAGCAGGGAGCCCAATGATGCTGGGCTCCATCCCAGGACCTTGGTATCATGACTGAGCTGACACTTCACCCACTGAGCCACCCCGGAGCCCTTGGCTTTTATTACTAGTCATGTACATAAATATTTTTTTCTGAGGGCGCCTGAGTGCTCAGTGGGTTAGAGCCTCTGCCTTCGTCTCGGGTCATGATCTCAGGGTCCTGGGATCGAGCCCTGCATAGAGCTCTCTGCTCGACAGGGAAGCTGCTTCCTCCTATCTCTCTCTGCCTGCCTCTGCCTACTTGTGATCTCTGTCTGTCAAATAAGTAAATAAAAATCTTTAAAAAAAAAAATTAAAAAATTTTTTTTTCTGAAAGGGACTGTTCTATAGAGGCGACGTTAAAATTATCTGCTTCTGGTGTCAGAAGTGTTACGTAAAGTAATATGGTTTTATTTTTAAGTGTTAAAATACACTTAGTAAGAGTCAAATAATATTCTCTGCTCCCAAAAGTCATAATCTGAATAGAGTGGCTTATTCCTGGGAGTTCTTGTTCATCAGAATTAGTGAATACAACATTTTCTCTCCATGTGCCCTGGAAGACAGAACTGAAGAGAGAGAGAGAGAAAAAAAAAAACCAAGGTCTTGTTTCTTTTCCCTTCCTTTGCCTTCCCTTTCCTCCCCTCCCCCCCTTCCTTTTCCTTTCCTTTTCTTTTCGTGTTTCTTTTCCTCCCCTTCCCTCCCGTGTCCTCCCCTCCCCTTCCCGTTCCCTTTTCTTTCTATTCCTTTTCCTTTCTCTCTTCTTTCTTCCCTTCCTATTCTTTCTTTCAAGATTTAGGTTAGATGAAATGCTAGCCACTAAAAATCATTAAATCCTGGAACATATTGCCAAAGGAAGCTGTGGAACATTCACTCAGCAAGAATGGAAGATTCAATCACTTTAATCATCATGTTAAATAATCCTGGTTTCAGGTATGCAGATAGGCAACATTTTGCATAATTTTGGAGGGTTCATGGACCCCCTGTGGCCTATACATAGATTGCCTCCTTAGAAGCCCCATCTGTTTTAGTTCTAGTATTTTATAATTCTTCAATTCTCTTCCCTCATCCTGACCATTTCTCAAGCTTTTTTTTTTTTTTTTTAAAGATTTTATTTATTTATCTGAGAGAGAGAGAGAGAGCATGAGTGAGCAAGCGAGCACAAAAGCTGGGGGAGGGGCAGAAGCAGAGGGAGAAGCAGACACTGAGCACAGAGCCCAACACGGGGGGCTTGATGTGGGGTTGGATCCCAAGACCCTGAGGTCATGACTTGACCCAAAGGAAGATGCTTAACCAACTGAGCCACCCAGGCGCCTCTCTCTCAAGCTTTTCATAGTTTCATCTCGTCCACGAACCCCTGTGCAAATAATAATGAGATAATGTATGTGGAGAGTATCTATTACAGAGTCGGCAGAGAAACAAGCATCCATCCATGCTAGCTTTCTGATTATTCCAGCCCCTGTGCTGACTCCTCTTCTAGATTTACACTACTCTACAGTTAACATTATACAGTTTAGCGGTGTTTCTAAGTGCATTCGTTTTGTTTCCATAGCAAGATAATTGGGTCTATGAGGATGGAGAAACTGTCTTCTGTTTCTTGAATCCTCCTTTCTGGGCAGGAACTATTTTGACACTCTCTGTCTCAGGCAAAGTTCACTGCTTCTTTAGTCTCCTTGAAGAAGTCACATTAACCAGCAACATTTTTTTTTTCCCAACAAAGATTCTTACCTTGAAATTTTTAGCAATTGGTTAAAGCAATGCTTCCTCATATGCTATTTTCTCCCACCCTCAATCTGAGCCATGTATTATAAAATTCAGATCCCCCCCCCGCAAATGATCTTTATGCTGACCCACTGTATCTGAAGTTCTCTGGCCTCTTGAGATAATGTCATCACATTTTATTCAAATTTCTGCTTGAGATATGAAAGTAGCTAAAAGTTATCCCCTTTGCAGGATGTTTTGAATTGCATTAACTCAGCCACTTGCTTGAAAGCACTGGGTAGACAGATTTACATCTTGTTGCATCCAGCTTTTTGTTTTGTTTTTGTCTTATACAAGTGATACTTTTTTCTTGTTTTAAGGTTGTGAAAATTATAGCCAGTTGCCCAAACAGGCATACAGAATATAAGACAAGCTATGGGAAAACCAACATGTCCTACATAAGCCTAAATATAAACTTTAAACCAGCAGCTAGTTATTTCGGAAACCTATAGGTGTTCAGCCTCAAAACTCTACCTGATCACTAACTATATGTTAGATAAGTTTTCCAATGAAGAATACCAAATCACAAAAATTGAGTGAAACAGTACCTTACTGTTAAGGATTCCACAACCTGCCTTAACTAAAAAATAAAAATCCATACCAAGCAAAGAAGGAAAATATAGAAGTCTTCAACAATCTTCCTCAACCCCCAAGTGGCAAGAGAACTCTCGGATGACAAAAATCACCAACAAGATGACTCAGAAATGCCTTCAGGATTCTTTTACTTTTGCCTACAAGAATTACTAACACAGGGATTTCACACAGGAAGAAAGAAGTCCCACAGTGTTTTTAAAAGGTGTTATTAATATTTGCTCAGCAGGGGAGCCTGAGGGGTTGAGCTGCTTGAGCTTCCAGCTCTTGGTTTCGGCTCAGGTCATGAACTCAGGTCCTGGGATCAAGTCCCTTGTCAGGTTCCCTGCTCAGCGCAGTCTGGTTTGTTTTCTCTCCACCCCCCACCCCTGCTCGCTCATGCACGCTCTCCCTCTCTCTCTCCTCCCCCTCTCAAACAAAATCTTTAAAATGTATAAAGTTCTTTAAAAAAAAAAAAAAACTTGTTCAGCACACCTCTATTAATGGAAATGTACCAAAGCTTGTAGTATTGACAGTGAATTGCACATACCAAATGGTTTCTGCTGAAAATGTATTCTGATACATGGGTGTGGTTTTTGGTACTTTCCTTGTAACATTCATACTTACTATTATTCTTCACAGCATCATATTGGCTGATCATCCTAACTTTGAATATTACTGAAAATGTATGATTACCTAAAGTAGCATATCATGTGAGGCATCAATGTATTTTAAGAAAAGTCAGAAGATATTGAATTATTTGTGTTGCATAATTTCCTCATTAGTTAAATATAGGATCTGATGAGTCTTTTTTAAGTCATAATACTCACCTTAAAAAAAAAATTTTTTTTTTTACTTATTTATTTTAGAGAGAGAGAGAGAAAGCACACCCAAGGTGGGGCAGGGGGAGATACAAACAAAGTCTCCTAACATGGGGCTTGATCCCAGGACCCTGAGATCATGACCTGAGCCAAAAATCAAGAGTTGGACACTTAACCGACTAAGCCAGCCAGGCACCCCTAATGCTCACTTTTTAAAGAAACTTCATTTTTTTTTTTAAAGATTTTATTTATTTATTTGACAGAGAGAGATCACTAGTAGATGGAGAGGCAGGCAGAGAGAGAGAGATAGGGAAGCAGGCTCCCTGTTGAGCAGAGAGCCCGATGCGGGACTCGATCCCAGGACCCTGAGATCATGACCTGAGCCGAAGGCAGTGGTTTAACCCACTGAGCCACCCAGGCGCCCAAGAAACTTCATTTTTATCCAAGTTTTTCCTTCAGTGATGAATTTAAAATTATCCAAATACAGGGTGTGCTGAGAAAGAAGGTGGCATTTTTATAATACCATCCACCTACTTTGGAGGCAAGTTTAAAAAAAAAAAATTTAATAAGTAACTACTATATGCTTCAAAAAAAGCTGACCACACTTTGTTAAGAGCTTTGTTAAACAGAGTTATTGAAGACAACTTTGAGCTCGGCATGTTCCTTTTCCCTAGAACCTTGCCATATTTCTGTCAAGTTGAAGCAAAAAATGTTCATCATTTTGTCAGTTCTGTCTGCAAAGCAGAGAATTACCTTCCTAAGCTCCCGAGATTTATGCTTTTAATTACCTCCTATCTGCTTCGCTACCCTCCACACCTAAGAATCAATATAAATAGTCCCATTTATGGGAAAAATGTAAAATGTTTGACAAAAGCAGGCTATCATTTTCTAGATTTCCATTTGATGCTATCGATTCCTTCTATCTTCAGTGAATTTTTCTTGAATCAGTCGGTTTTTCAAACTTATAAATTTATTCATTTATCTAATAATTTGTACTGCTTAATAGCAGATAGTTGTAAGCCCTGCAACTAGCTTTTTGGGTCCCAGCCCAGCAATAAGATTATCATCACTTGACATCTCTTTATTTACTCATCGGCTGCAGAATTCAGATTATGTATGGTTTTTCTCCAAAACCCTTCATCCTAAACAAACTTCTCAGTGAAGACCAACTCCAATGGCTTATTTCATTTCTGAATGGGAGGACACTATTAACACAGGCAAAACCTAGCCACTGAGGCACCAGTACTTTTAAAACTCTGCCCCTCATGTTTTATCAGCATCAATTCTTTAAAATAAAAACTCAACAAATTACATATCTATCTATCTATCTATCTATCTATATAATTATACATAATATAAAGATATATACACAATAAAGTATAGATATCATTATACATATTGTATTTATTATATAAATACAATGAATGAATAGACTGAGAAAGCTGCTATCTGGAAGGGTTTTTTTTTTTTTTAAGGTTTTGTTTATTTATTTGTCAGAATGAGAGTGAGAGAGAGAGAGAGAGACAGCATAAGCAGGGGGACTGGCAGACAGAGGGAGAAACAGGCTCCATGCTGAGCAAGAAGCTGGATGTGGGACTCTATCCCAGGACCCTGGGATCAGAACCTGAGCTGAAGGTAGGTGCTTAACCAGCTGAGCCCCCAGGCATCCCTATTTGGCAGGCTTTAAGAGAAATAGAGCAGATGCGTATGGGTGGCAGGTACTGGTTGTCTGTGTACATGGGAGGAGGGCACGGTTAACAGCTGATCTGTAGAATCAATACAGGTAGATAGTAGTTGGATGTATGGGATCTTGGTGATGTAGGGAAGGTCAAATATTGAAACAAGAATGTTCAAAGCTTTCCTTGAGATGTCAGTTGGGGTAATGCACTACAAAATGCAATGTCTGAGAATTCAGGAAATACAGGACAAACTGATTTGTTTAATATAGCATGCTGGTTAGAGTTTCAAATAATATACTCAACGTGTTTGTTTTGTTTTGTTTTTACCTGCTAGAGAATTTTTTCAAGTGAAGGACCTCTGGATTTAAAGCAACAAACCCAGTTATAAAACTCAAGGCTTCACGAAGCTGCTATGCATGTCCCAGGACCATGAGGAAAACGGTGTTTTTGTTGTACTTCTGTGCCCGAGAAAGAGGAAGAAAGGGAGGAAGAGAAGAGTTGGAAGAGTGGTGGGGTAAAGAAGATAGAGAACACAGGAAGGAGGAATGCAGTTGTTGAGTAGAAGAAAACAAGTTTTGACAGGCAAAGGGAAACAATGAAAACTCATGGACAGAATTACTGGAGTTAAAGGCGAGCATTAGGCAGCCAAGAGCAAAATGTGGCACCCCCTGGAGGACTAACATGGCGACTCCTAGGCTTGATCCTTCAGAAAAAGAGAGTAGCTGCCCTTGTGGCTCGAGTGCCTCTTCCGCTTTTGCTACAAGGGACATCGTCGAATGCAGAGGCCACCGGGTTCCTGTTTGCTGGGCCGCTCAGCCCTTCCCCGGGAAGGCAGGGCAGCTGCTGCAGGGACATGCTAGCCCACGGCAGCTGGCAGAGAGGTGGAGTTAGGCCTGGTGGCAAAAGGCAATGGAGGGTCAGCCAAGAGCACAGAGAAAGGGCATTTATGTGGGCCCTGGGTGTGGCTCTCCCTAATCTCATGACGGCTGAAATCTCTGCTGGCTGATGGAGGACTCTGGGGCTTCTAGCAGAACCGGCGCGAAAGCCTCAGAAGGGACAGATGGCATATGGGGACTGTCTGTTTATGCAAGACAGAGAATTTGTGTTGCACTCTGAACTGCTGCAGAAATCAGGAAGTGGGCATAAGATTAAAATAAAAGAGAGAGAGAGAGAGAGATCCAAAGAACTAGGAGGGCTTACTTCAATAACGTTATTCACAGGAAAATTGCTAAGAAGACAAGGATGCGGAGGCTGAGGGAAGGCCTAGCCAGCGCACTGGTCACACGCAGAGTGCGGTTCTGGGAGAAAGGAGGGGATCCCCGAATGACTGCACGTCCTGAAATTTCAGATAGTTTTTCAGTCAAGAATAGGAGAATCACCCAAATGTCCACACAAATGGTTGGTCAACCTGACATTTTAACTTCTAAGCAAACCCTTAATTTCCTGTCCATTTGTACATAGTCCGACTGAAATCAATGAGATGGCATGAGGTCATTTGTTTAGGCCTTGAGGCATGAGGAAATAGAACACAGCAAAAAGAACAGTGGGCCAAAAATGCGAGGTAGAGCTATTTGGATAACCAAAGTTCAAAAACTGAAACAAAGACAAAGAACAATCCAACAGAATTAGAAGCCTAGAGAAACCACAATGTAAGACAAAACAAACGCGAACTGTAAGTGATTCGAAGTTTATGGTGCTCTTCAAAGGTAATACTCTAAATTTGAAACATCAAATGGGTTTGCACCAAATGACTAATGAAAGCCTGTGGGGTCAGCAATTAGGGACACTGCATCTCATGCTTGATCAATTGTGGTATTAATGCTGAGTATCAAAATTTCAGGGTCAATTCCTAAATTAGAGTACATAAAACTTGATTTAAAAGATCATTATGCTCATGTTTCGATTTGCCTATGAAGCATAAAGGACCCAGTAGTATATTAAGGGTATTTATGATTAACCGTGTTCTGAGATAATAATAATAAAAGGAGATCATCTCTATTTTTAAAGATTTTATTTACTTATTTATTTGACAGAGAGAAATCACAAGTAGATGGAGAGGCAGGCAGAGAGAGAGAGGGAAGCAGGCTCCCTGCTGAGCAGAGAGCCCGATGCGGGACTCGATCCCAGGACCCTGAGATCATGACCTGAGCCGAAGGCAGCGGCTTAACCCACTGAGCCACCCAGGCACCCCTCATCTCTATTTTTAAATCAAGTTGCCCTGATTTTGTGTAAGATCTCTTTAAGGATCAGTTTCCTTTATCCTTCTGCTATTATCACCCAAAGAATTGAAATTAATATGCAAATCAGAAAATATCTGGGATCTGCCAACTTTCAACCTAGCCAAAAAGAGAAACATTAGCCTCAAAAAATATTTTAAAAGTCTACATTAGCTCTTGTTTCTGGTCTTTTCATGTGAAAATGGAAAGCCCCAAAATTATGAGAGTCTTTTTTCAAGTCAAGCTCAGAAGAGCATAGAGGATAGAGACCTATATCCCTGGCAAGGCTTAACTCTAGAAATGAATTTCCCAGCAAAAGGGTATAGATTCAGATTTAAGCTTATCAGTTTGTGACCCCACTATAGTTGGAGTGCCCTCACTTGTTGGAGAAGAAAGGGGCATTCAGGCTTGGGACAGCCTCACTCAGTGCTGAGCTTAAGCCGCGTTAGGGAAAAGAAGATGGCCAAGAAGAAACTAGGTATTTGGGTGTTGCACAAATTCGTGCAAATGTCTGGGACTCAGTTGGGAAGACATATTATTCCTGGACTGCAGTGCCTGCCCCTGGCAAAGTTAATGGTGTTAATTTGTAAAGGTTCATTTGGGAAATGTTTGTGATTAATGCTTGCTCATTTGCATAACAGTATATGGTGTAAATAAAACCATAGCCTTTTGCTTTCCAACAGTGGAGTTCTACTGAGATGATAAAAGCTGGACAAAGGGGGCTATGGGACACTTAAACTAGGTCACATTGAATTTTAATGCATGAAGCCAGTCCTGGTACATTTTACATGGCTAATGGAGAACTGAGGAATGCAGTCTGTTTACTGTGCAAATCTGCCTTCCAGATTTTTCAATAAACATATTTTCTACACTGAAGAGTGAAGCCAATGCAGTCTCAAGCTGATTTAGAAATGTTATTAAAGAAAATAAGGATGAGCATCTTCTTAATTCTTACATTAAAATGTAAATAGGGTAATTATAAAATAATAAACTCTCCCCCAAATAAAAAATGCTCAGTTTCAGAGCTCAGTTATGCAGATTATAGCACCATTACTAAACACTGAGAACATGTATATGTCACACTTGTGAATTTGCCACCCAGACTTTGTAGCTTTACTGCCCAGAGTCTAAGCATGACTCAGAAATTTAATTTCTTTCTCCATTATCGACAGAACTTTTGAACGGCGACAAGGAAACTGGTGGTCACATGCTCACCTGTGTACATTTCTCATGATCCTATTAGTAAATACAAAGAAAATCATTGACATCAAACAAAACTCAAGTCAAAGGTGAACCTACTCCCAAAGCAATTCTGGAGCACAGACAGAAGGCAGCACCCCCCCCCCCCATTAACCCAACCCATGACACCAATGAAAAACAAAACTCTCACTCATTCTTTTTGGGTCTTAATTGTTCCACCTGTAAGGTGGAGATATTTATACCCTGTCCTTTATTTACTTATTTATAAGTTTTTTAATTTAAATTCAATTAACATGTTATTAGTTTGAGGTAGAGATCAGTGATTTATCAGTCTTATGTAACACCCAGTGCTCATTACCTCTTAATGCCCTTCTTAATGTCCATCACCCAGTTACCCCATTCCCCTGACTCCAGAAACTCTGTTTCCTATGATTAAGAGTCTGTTATGGTTTGTCTCCCTCTCTGATTTTGTCTTATTTTTTCCTCTCTTCTCCTATGATCCTGTTTTATTTCTTAAATTCCACATATGAGTGAGATCATATGATAATTATCTTTCTCTGACAGACTTTTTCGCTTAGCATAGTAGCCTCTAGTTCCATCCACATTGTTGCGAATGGCAGGATTTCATTTTTTTGATGGCTGAGTAGTATTCCGTTGTGTGTGTACATATATATATATATGTATGTGTACATACATATATATATATGTACACACACATCTTCTTTATCTATTTATTTGTCACTGGGCGCCTGGGCCCTTTCCATAGTTTGGCTATTGTGGACATTGCTGCTAGAAACACTGGGGTGCAGGTGTCCCTTTGGATCACTGCATTTGTATTTCTGGGGTAAATACCTAGTAGGGCAATTACTGTATACCCTATCTTCCAACAGAAAAGCCATGGAAATGATTTTTAATCATAGAGCTGTAATGGTCCTCTCAAAATTATCTAGTCTATTTTAGGTTGTGGCACAAGAGGAAACTGAGGCCCATGGTAGTGAAGTGATTTATCAAATTCAAAATTAGGATTTAAATCACCTCAAAGACTCTTTTTTTTTTAATTTTTAATTTTTTATAAACATATATTTTTATCCCCAGGGGTACAGGTCTGTGAATCACTAGGTTTACACACTTCACAGCACTCACCAAAGCACATACCCTCCCCAATGTCCATAATGCCACCCCCTTCTCCCAACCTCCCTCCCCCCAGCAACCCTCAGT
>NC_081559.1:74008185-74008379 GCF_022355385.1 Mustela nigripes
TTGTTTTGTGAGATTAAGAGTCACTTATGGTTTGTCTCTCTCCCAATTCCATCTTGTTTCATTGATTCTTCTTCTACCCACTTAAGCCCCCATGTTGCATCACCACTTCCTCATATCAGGAAGATCATATGATAGTTGTCTTTCTCCGCTTGACTTATTTCGCTAAGCATGATATGCTCTAGTTCCATCCATGT
>NC_081559.1:74008479-74126359 GCF_022355385.1 Mustela nigripes
GCTTGACTTATTTCGCTAAGCATGATATGCTCTAGTTCCATCCATGTTGTCACAAATGGCAAGATTTCATTTCTTTTTATGGTTGCATAGTATTCCATTGTGTATATATACCACATCTTCTTGATCCATTCATCTGTTGATGGACATCTAGGTTCTTTCCATAGTTTGGCTATTGTGGACATTGCTGCTATAAACATTCGGGTGCACGTGCCCCTTTGGATCACTACGCTTGTATCTTTAGGGTAAATACCCAATAGTGCAATTGCTGGGTCATAGGGCAGTTCTATTTTCAACATTTTGAGGAACCTCCATGCTGTTTTCCAGAGTGGCTGCACCAGCTTGCATTCCCACCAACAGTGTAGGAGGGTTCCCCTTTCTCCGCATCCTCGCCAGCATCTGTCATTTCCTGACTTGTTGATTTTAGCCATTCTGACTGGTGTGAGGTGATATCTCATTGTGGTTTTGATTTGTATTTCCCTGATGCCGAGTGATATGGAGCACTTTTTCATGTGTCTGTTGGCCATCTGGATGTCTTCTTTGCAGAAATGTCTGTTCATGTCCTCTGCCCATTTCTTGATTGGATTATTTGTTCTTTGGGTGTTGAGTTTGCTAAGTTCTTTATAGATTTTGGACACTAGTCCTTTATCTGATATGTCGTTTGCAAATACCTTCTCCCATTCTGTCAGTTGTCTTTTGATTTTGTTAACTGTTTCCTTTGCTGTGCAAAAGCTTTTGATCTTGATGAAATCCCAATAGTTCATTTTTGCCCTTGCTTCCCTTGCCTTTTGCGTTGTTCCTAGGAAGATGTTTCTGCGGCTGAGGTCGAAGAGGTTGCTGCCTGTGTTCTCCTCAAGGATTATGATGGATTCCTTTCACACATTGAGGTCCTTCATCCATTTTGAGTCTATTTTTGTGTGTGGTGTAAGGAAATGGTCCAATTTCATTTTTCTGCATGTGGCTGTCCAATTTTCCCAGCACCATTTATTGAAGAGGTTGTCTTTTTTCCATTGGACATTCTTTCCTGCTTTGTTGAAGATGAGTTGACCATAGAGTTGAGGGTCTATTTCTGGGCTCTCTATTCTGTTCCATTGATCTATGTGTCTGTTTTTGTGCCAGTACCATGCTGTCTTGATGATGACAGCTTTGTAATAGAGCTTGAAGTCCGGAATTGTGATGCCACCAACGTTGGCTTTCTTTTTCAATATCCCTTTGGCTATTCGAGGTCTTTTCTGGTTCCATATAAATTTTAGAATTATTTCTTCCATTTCTTTGAAAAAGATGGATGGTACTTTGATAGGAATTGCATTAAATGTGTAGATTGCTTTAGGTAGCATAGACATTTTCACAATATTTATTCTTCCAATCCAGGAGCATGGAACATTTTTCCATTTCTTTGTGTCTTCCTCAATTTCTTTCATGAGTACTTTATAGTTTTCTGAGTATAGATTCTGTGCCTCTTTGGTTAGGTTTATTCCTAGGTATCTTATGGTTTGGGGTGCAATTGTAAATGGGATGGACTCCTTAATTTCTCTTTCTTCTGTCTTGTTGTTGGTGTAGAGAGATGCAACTGATTTCTGTGCATTGATTTTATATCCTGACACTTTACTGAATTCCTGTACAAGTTCTAGCAGTTTTGGAGTGGAGTCTTTTGGGTTTTCCACATATAGTATCATATCATCTGTGAAGAGTGATAATTTGACTTCTTCCTTGCCGATTTGGATGCCTTTAATTTCCTTTTGTTGTCTGATTGCTGAGGCTAGGACCTCTAGTACTATGTTGAATAGCAGTGGTGATAATGGACATCCCTGCCGTGTTCCTGACCTTAGCGGAAAAGCTTTCAGTTTTTCTCCATTGAGAATGATATTTGCGGTGGGCTTTTCATAGATGGCTTTGATGATATTGAGGTATGTGCCCTCTATCCCTACACTTTGAAGAGTCTTGATCAGGAAGGGATGCTGTACTTTGTCAAATGCTTTTTCAGCATCTATTGAGAGTATCATATGGTTCTTGTTCTTTCTTTTATTGATGTGTTGTATCACATTGACTGATTTGTGGATGTTGAAACAACCTTGCAGCCCTGGAATAAATCCCACTTGGTCGTGGTGAATAATCCTTTTAATGTACTGTTGAATCCCATTGGCTAGTATTTTGGTGAGAATTTTCGCATCTGTGTTCATCAAGGATATTGGTCTATAGCTCTCTTTTTTGATGGGATCCTTGTCTGGTTTTGGGATCAAGGTGATGCTGGCCTCATAAAATGAGTTTGGAAGTTTTCCTTCCATTTCTATTTTTTGGAACAGTTTCAGGAGAATAGGAGTTAGTTCTTCTTTAAATGTTTGGTAGAATTCCCCCGGGAAGCCGTCTGGCCCTGGGCTTTTGTTTGTTTGGAGATTTTTAATGACTGTTTCAATCTCCTTACTGGTTATGGGTCTGTTCAGGCTTTCTATTTCTTCCTGGTTCAGTTGTGGTAGTTTATATGTTTCTAGGAATGCATCCATTTCTTCCAGATTGTCAAATTTGTTGGCGTAACCTCAAAGACTCTTAACCCAGGATTCTATACTGCATGGCCTCTCAGTGTATGGACTCATCCAAAATATAGAGCAGAAGACCTGTGATATGACTAGAAACTTGGATAATGACTATGCAAAATTATTAAACATATTTGGATCTATTTTAGGATTTATTATTCTGTCTTTCCCTACAAAAATTCTTTACTTATTATACCTTAAATTAAGTAGTAATATTGTAGCTCAATACAGTTAGTATTTATGTTCCTATCATTAATTAGTCTACTTACAAAATATTTCATGGCTCCTACAATGCTGATTTTTTTTTTCAAGTCAGGGTTACTGGGGTATACTTTATATACAGTAAAATTCCTTTTTAGGTATTTAGTTGTACGGGATTTGAAAAACAAAAACAGTTGTGTAATCACCACAAAAATGGAGATATAGAATATTTATTTCCATCACTTCAAAAAGCTCCCTCATACCCCTTACACCTTTTGTAGTTGATTTCCTAACCTCGCCTTGCTCCATCCCTGTTAACTAATGATCTGACTTCTTTTCCAATAGTTTTTGCCAAAAGTTATATAAGCGCAACCATACAGTACATTGTCATTGTGTTCAATTAGTTTCATTTAGCGTCCTGCCTTTGAGATTCTCCCATTGTGTAGAATTTTATCAGTATATTATTTCTTTTATTGCTAAGCAGTATTCTATTGTATTACTGTAGTTTTTATTTGTTGATCCATTCATCAGTTGATAGACATTTGGCTCAATTCTAGTTTGAGGCAATTATGCATAAAGCTACTATAAGTGACACATATGTATGAACATAAGTTTTCATTTCTCTTAGATAAAACCCTAAAGTTGGATTGTTGGGTTGTATGGAAAATTTATAACTTCCTAAAAACTTCTTATAAATAACTATTAAACTATTTTCCAAGTCCCTGCACCATTTGTATTTCTACCAACAACAAATTAGAGTTCAGTTGCCCCTCATCCTTGACACTTGGTATTATCAATTTGTTTAATTTTCATCATATTAATAGGTAGAGGGGTATGTAATTGTGGTCTGCACTTCTTTAATGGCTAATGATATTGAACACTGTTTTGTATACTAACTTTCCGTTCATTTTTCTTCTTTGGTAAAGTGCTTGTTCAAATCATTTGTCCATTTCTTATTAATTGAGTTGTAAATTATTTAAATATTTTTTGAAAGATTTTATTTATTTGACAGACAGAGATCACAAGTAGGCAGAGAGGCAGGCAGAGAGAGAGAGAGGAGGAAGCAGGCTCCCTGCTGAGCAGAGAGCCCGATGGGGAGGGTTTGATCCCAGGACCCTGGGATCATGACCTGAGCTGAAAGCAGAGGCTTTAACCCACTGAGCTACCCAGGCGCCCCTTATTTAAATATTTAAATGACATGTTTTATATTATTTTCTCTCAGTCTATAACTTTTCCTTTTTTTTGAGGTGCAAATTCTTAAAAATTAACATATAATGTATTATTTGTTTTGGGGATACTGGTCTATGATTCATCAGTCTTACACAATTCACAGTGCTCACCACAGCATATGCTCTCCCCAGTGTTCATCACCCAGCCGCCCCATCTCCTCACCAACTCTCCACTCCAGCAACCCTCAGTTTGTTTCCTGAGATTGAGAGTCTCTTATGGTTTGCTGCCCTCTCTGGTTTCATCTTGTTTCATTATTCCCTCCCTTCCCCTATGATCCTCTGTCTTGTTTATCAAATTTCTAGTATCAGTGAGATCATATAGCAAGAATCTTTCTCTGATTGACTTATTTCACTTAGCATAATAATGTTCCATCAAAAATATGGAATGCTTCACTAATTTGAGTGTCATCCTTGTGCAGGCACCATGCTAATCTTCTCTGTATCGTTCCAATTTTAGTATACGTGCTGCCGAAGCAAGCACTTTTAATTTTCTTAAGAGTGTAACAGTGTCATTTAAAGAGAAGTTTTTAATTTTGATGATGTCTAATATATCAATATTTTTAGAGCTCATACACTTATTTATTTATTTGATGGGGTTGGGGGAAAGGATAGGCAGACTTCATGTTGAGCTGGAGACCAATGTGGGTCTCAATCCCACAACTCTGGATTATGACCTGTGCCAAAATCAAGAGTCAGATGCTTAACAGACTGAGCCACCCAGGTGCCCCTATAGTTCACACTTTTAGTTTCCTAAGAAATATTTTGCTTAATTCAAGTTCATGTAGATTTCCTCCTATGTTTTATTCTTGAAGTTTTTTACTTTTCAGTTCATGGTTAAATATATAATTCATTTGAATTAATTTTGGAATTTAGTCTGAAATGGCCTTTAAGGTTCTAAATTTACATGTGGTTATCCAATTACACTATTTGTTACAAAGATTAGCCTTTCTCCTCTGAATTGTCACTGCAACTTTGTTGAAGATCAACTGATCATACAGCTTTGGGGCTATTTCTGGACTCTTCTGTTCCACTGATCAACGTAACTACTATCCTTCCACCAATATTACAGTCTTGATTATTGTAGGTTTTAAGGTAATTATTGAAATCAAGGAGTGAAATCTGGAAAATTTGATTTTTTTTTTTAAAGCTTTATCTAGTCTCGGGTTTTTCTTTTCTATGTAATTTAAGAAGAAGCTTGGCATTTTCCACAAAAATGCTCTCTGGGATTTTGACTGGGATTGCACAAGGTCTATAGATGAATCTGGGGACAGCTGACAATGTTGAGACTTCTAATGAACTGATACCATATAGTTCTCAATTTTTTAGGAAACACTTTAATTCTTGAAAAAGGAGTTGAGATTTTATTGAGTGCCAAAAAAATTTATTGGATTTTTGACGGAAATTGCATTAAATATACTTTTACAAATCATGTTAAACATGATAAAAACACTCTTTTCCAATTTTTATTATGTTTCCTATACAGAATTAGCAAAACATTTACTGCTATGTACAAACAAGAGTATTTATTGTTTTAGTATTTGCAAAAAAGCATGAATCCTGGAACATTTTCTTTGGAAAATGGCTTCTAGGTGGAGTAGCTCAGGAAATAACACATAATATATAGTTCCAGATTCAGATATGTATTGGCCATTGGCTTCACTTGGTAACTGAGTATTGCAAACATTCTAATATTATTTATTTTAATTTCACGTTACATTACTCCTACATTTAAAATGATTTGTACTCTTTTCTTGTTATTATTATTATTATTTTTAGCATGATGGTTATGCTGGCCATTTAAAATAATTTAAAAAAAATTTCCCTGCATTTCCATGTTCTGGGGAAAATATAAATTGTGTAATAAATTATTCCCTCAGGCATTTAATATGATTTGGCATACACACATGAAATGTGACACTTGTTATAAAGGGGAATAGCAATAATTTTCCTCTGCATTCATTGTATTTTCAACTTTTTAAAAAAATATTTTATTTATTTGACAGAGAGAGAGATCACAAGTAGGCAGAGAGAGAGAGGAGGAAGCAGGCTCCCTGCTGAGCTGAGAGCCTGATGCGGGGCTCGATCCCAGGACCCTGAGATCACGACATGAGCCGAAGCCAGCAGCTTAACCAACTGAGTCACCCAGGTGCCCCTGCATTTTCAGCTTTAAAAAATTTTTCTATATAGTGATTTTTGAAAAGTGAGTATCATTGGCAAGATTAAGCATAAAATGTTATGGGTGTGATTGATCACCTGGAGGAATTCTTGGTTTTTGATATTAGCTACTCTATTACTCAAGTTTCTAATGTTGAATCCGAAACCCTGGAAAATCTGGCCCACTGAACTAAGTGGGCCACCAAGGCAAGTGGCTGTTAGAGGTGATGTAAATATGAAGAGATGTACGTATTCAGAACAATCAGACTTTGAGCTTGACAGACTACAGAGAATAATAAAAAGGTGATACTCACATCTGAATTAAAGCGGAGCTGACAGACATTGCAAGAAATAACTTGTTTCTTCTTTGGGGGAATGGACACTCCAAAAGTGTGGTTAATGACTGCTTTTTGCACAGGATCCATCTGAAGAGCAAATGATAAAATAGTCAATGTACAGCTTCAAAGGATAGACAGTAAATATGAGCAAGTTAAAGTAGTTGTATTATTCCCTAAGATTTTAACTTCTTGGTTCCCAAAGAGGGATAATAAACAGTCTCCTTCAATAGCAAGTTACTCGTTTCCAGGAGTTAAAAACAAGAACAAAAAACTGGTTTTGAAACAATAACCACTCCCAACCAAATCACAGGAGAATCATATCAAGGAATCTTATACCTCTATAAAGAATCTTGAAAAACCTTAAAAGAATCATAAAATAAGAAAATTTAAGATTCAAAGGTCAGGGTTCAAATTCACATGTTAATGCTTTCCTCATATGAGGTAATGATTGTTAAGATGGTCTGAAATGATCTCAGTCACAATCACTACAATTATATTTCAGTTTCTCAATTTTTGATTTATGACAAAATTATAAGTGACAGGCTCATATCACAACATAGAAACTATTGATCATTATTTTAAAATAATTTATTACTTTTCATGCACTATAGATCGAAATCCATCTTACTTGAAACACATGTCATAGTTGTATACTCAAATACCCATAGCAGATTAACATGCAACCTTTGTCTAGATATTGATCAAGTAAAGTTTTAACTTTTTGTTGTCTGATTGCTGAGGCTAGGAATTCTAGTATTATGTTGAACAACAGTGGTGAGAGGGGGCATCCCTGTCATGTTCTTGAACTTAAAGGAAAAGCTCTCAGTTTTTCCCACAGAGAATGATATTTGCTGTGGGTTTTTCATACATGGCTTTTATGATATTGAGGTATGTTCCCTCTATCCCTATACTGTGGAGAGTTTTAATCAAGAAAGGATGTTGTATTTTGTTAAATGATTTTTCTGCATAGATTGAGAGGATCATATGGTTCTTGTCCCTTCTTTTATAATCAGACAACAGAAAGAAATAAAAGGCATTCAGATTGACAAAGAAGAAGTCAAACTCTCACTCTTTGCAGATGACATGTTACTTTATATGGAAAACCCAAAAGACTCCACCCCAAAATTGCTAGAACTCATACAGCAAATCAGCAACATGGCAGGATATAAAATCAATGCAAAATAATCAGCTCTATTTCTATACGCTAACAATGAGACAGAAGAAAGAAATTAAGGAGCTGATCCCATTTGTACCAAAAACCACAGGATACCTAGGAATAAACCTAACCAAAGAGGTAAATGATGTGTACTCTAAAAACTACAGAACATTTATTAAAGAAATTAAGGAAGACACAAAGAAATGGAAAAACATTTCATGCTTTTGGATTGTTAAAATGTCTATGTCACCCAGAGCAATATTAATAAATATTGTTTAACAATAAATAAGAAAACAAGAATAAATATTGTTGAAATGTCTATGCTACACAGAGCAATCTACACATTCAGTGTAAGCCCTATCAAAATACCACTGACAATTTTCACCGAGCTGGAACAAATAATTCTCAAGTTTGTAAGGAACCAGAAAAGACCCTGAATAGCCAGAGGAATGTTAAAACAAAAACAAAAACAAAAAAACAAACAAACAAAAAACCCAAAGCTCATGGCATCACAATGCCAGACTTCAAGTTCTATTACAAAGCTGTAATCAAGACAGTATGATGCTGGCAGGAAAACAGACGCATAGATCAATGGAACAGAGTAGAGATCTCAGAAATGGACCCTCAACTCTATGGTCAACTAATCTTCAACACAGTAGGAAAGAATATCCAATGGAAAAAGGATAGTCTCCTCAATAAATGATGCTGGGAAAACTGGACAGCTACATGCAGAAGGAAACTGGACCATTTCCTTATACCACACAAAAAAATAGACTCAAAATGTATGAAAGACCTAAATGTGAGACAGGAATCCATCAAAATCCTAGAGAAGAACGCAGGTAACAACCTCTGTGACCTGAGCCGCCGCAACTTCTTGCCAGACACGTCTCCAAAGGCAAAGGAAACAGAAGCAAAAATAAACTTTTGGGACTTCATCAAGAATAAACCTTCTGGGGGCGCCTGGGTGGCTCAGTGGTTAAGCCGCTGCCTTCGGCTCAGGTCATGATCTCAGGGTCCTGGGATCGAGTCCCGCATCGGGGTCTCTGCTCGGCAGGGAGCCTGCTTCCTCCTCTCTCTCTCTCTGCCTACTTGTGATCTCAAATAAATAAATAAAATCTAAAAAAAAAAAAAAAAAAAAAAAAAAGAACAAACCTTCTGCACAGCAAAGGAAACAGTCAACAAAACTAAAAGGCAAACTACAGAATGGGAGAAGATATATGCAAACGACATATCAGATAAAGGGCTAGTATTCAAGATCCATAAAGAACTTATCAGACTCAGGGCACCTGGGGGGCTCAGTGGGTTAAAGCCTCTGCCTTTGGCTCAGGTCATGATCCCAGGGTTCTGGGATCAAGCCCCATATTGGGCTCTCTGCTCAGCGGGGAGCCTGCTTCCTCCTCTCTCTCTGCCTGCTTCTCTGCCTACTTGTGATCGCTCTCTGTCAAATAAATAAATAAAATCTTAAAAAAAAAAAAAGAACTTATCAGACTCAATGCCCATAAAACAAAGAATCCAGTCGAGAAATGGGCAGAAGATATGAACAGACATTTTACCAAAAAGACATCCAAATGGCCAACAGGAACATGAAAAAACGCTTCACATCATTTGCCATCAGGGAAATACTACAAAACCACAATGAGATACCATCTCACGCTTAACAAGACAAGAAAGAACAAATGTTGGTGAGGATGCAGAGAAAGAGGAACCCTCTTACACTGATAGCGGGAATGCCTGCTGGTGCAGCCACTCTGGGAAACAGTACGGAGGTTCTTCAAAAAGTTAAAGATAGAGTTACCCTATGACCCAGCAATTGTACTACTAGGTATTTACCCCATAGATATAAATGTAGTGATCTGAAGGAGCACCTGTCCCCCAATATCCATAGCAGAAAGGCCCAAAATAGCCAAACTGTGGAAAGAGCTGAGATGTCCATCAACAGAGGAATGGGTAAAGATGTGGTATGTACACACACACACACACACACACACACACACACACACACACAATGGAACAGTACTCAGTGGTCAGAAAGGATGAATACTTACCATTTACATTGATGTGCATGGACCTGGAGGGATATTATGCTAAGTGAAATAAGTCAATCAGAGAAAGACAATTATCATATGATTTCACTCATATGTGGAACATAAGAAACAGCGCAGAGGATCACAGGAGAAGGGAGGGAAAACTGAACGGGAAGTCATCAGAAGGGAGACAAACCATGAGAGAGTCTGAACTATAGGAAGCCAACTGAAAGTTGCTGGAGGGGAGGTGGAAGGAGGGTAGAGTAACGAGGCGATGGACTTTAAGAAGGGCATGTGATGTGATGAGCACTGTGTGTTATACACAACTGAGGAATTACTGACACTACATCTGAAACTAATGATGTACTATATGTTGGCTAAGTGAATCTAAATGTTTAAAAAGCTTAAGTTTGACTTATACCCTATAACTTCCTTTCCTTTAGTGTGCATGTTCCATACATATTCAGAAAAATATATGGTGACGAAAGTACTCAGCCATAGAGAAACTATGGCACAACACCATGATAATACTTGGAAAAAGAAAGAACACTATTTGTAGAGCCTATAAAAAGAGAGACAGAGCAGTGATTCTCTTGCATATTCCAAATAATCTCCAGCATTAACATCAGACAACTGGCAGTTCAAAGAACAATGTGGATGATGAACAAAGCATTACTTATCAACACATGCAACATGAACAAGAACAGATCCACTGACTCCATCATGTAGGAAATCTCCTGCGGTTAGAGTTTAGGATTGGATTTGTTGATGAGATTTGGTAGAGAGGACAAATGAATACTATCCTTGATCAGAAGTATAAATCAACAAAGTATAAAATTAGCTATTAAAACCTAAGTATATTAGAAAAGGGGGTGGATTACAGAACTATCAAATAGTAGTATTACCTATTTTTTTGCTACAAGTTTAATAGAGATGACATGACAATGTATTCTCATTATACAGAACAAAAATTTGGAGAGGGGGATATTCTGGAGTAAGATACTCTATATCCTGACGGTAGTGGTGGTCACACAAATTTACACGTGTTAGCGTTTTTAGAACTATATACACATGCAGAAAGTCGATTTTATATGTGATAATGTAAAACATAAAAAAAGAAAAAAATTGTATGAGTATGATGTTTAACTACCAAATGTAAAAATATCCTTACTGGAAAATCTGGGGATTTCTTTGGTTCAAGGTCATGACTGATGTATTAAGTGTACTTAATGAATTTTTTTTAAAAAAAACTCTCCATAGGCAAAGAAAATCTCAGAAGTTCAGAAAATAAAACTTAAGTTCACTTTTTTAGTTTACTCACAAATGCATACTCTTAGGTCTCATTCATCCCTTTGTAAAACATGAAACTATACTTTCTGATTGTTACTAGAGATGGCAAAGCAGTTTGAAGAGGCTAAAAATAAAATAGCCTAACTATATTGAGCAGGATTGAAAAAAAAGTACACTGTTTTGCAAAGTTAAAAAACGAGAGAATTTTATTGAGATATTTTCTGTTCTCAGGCTCTGAAAAATACTTGCTGGTTATGTGTGAACTACATGGAATAAAACTATATGAATATTTCCCAAACACCAGTTTTCTGCATGCCACTTTCATTATTTTTGCCATAGCCATATATTATTATTTACTTATTTTTTCTTTAAGTCAAAGTAAAATTGACTTTTCTTTTTAAATTGACTTTTTTTAAAAACAGTGATAACATTAATGAAATCATAGGTTAATGTCTTTTTTCTTATTACTCATTTTAAAAAAGATTGAAAATTAACGTTAAAAAAAATTAAAACTTTCATTATCTAAAATAAAGGCATATATTCTTCTTGTTTCCATATGAACACAGGCAAAAGGCTCATCTAAAATAATCTAGTTCCATGTTTTTAGTAAACCAAGACATCTGCTGACAGCTCCAACATGACCTGGAATATAAACATTCCTCTTATATTTAAAAAATTGTTAGCTGCTTATATAATTTTTTAAATGGCTCCTAATACAACTTTATTCTACTTAAATCTCACATTTGCACCACATCAGCCTGAAAAAATCCCCTAGTGTCCCCAAGGCTGGGAGCAAACTATCCCAAAAGGTGAATTGTGGATGAGCCCTCCAGGTACAAAGGCAAGCTCCCAGCCATCTGCTCTCCCGTAAGTGAACTGAGGAGGTTCCTTCAAGAAACTCTTACCAGAACTGGCTTCTCTATCTTATATACATAATCCTATCCATCCTTATAAAATCAGCTAACTAAACACAGCCCTTTTACTTCATTCCTTGTTATTAATTCTTGTTGCATTTTATCCTTTGAACAATTTATCACTAATCATGTAAAATTTTTATTCCCTATGTTTCTCATTTGGAATAGATTTTTCTCTGTTTTCCATTTGATTTTTTTTTTTTTTAAACAGCTATTTCAGGAAAAGATCCACTTTTCCCCCCCTCCCCCGTCTAAATCTCTTTTGTCTTTCTCTGCTGTTTATCACAGGATTCTATAATTACATTTCTTATTCAAATGTCATTTTGGGGATCCCACTTCAGTTGAAAGAAAACCTCAAATTGTCTGAAAAAGATCGCTCCACTTGCCAATTCAGTGGATACCTTGAAATAGCTACCATCTAGCTGATATTTGGAGCATTTGCCATGTGACACAGTAACTACAGTTACCTGAGTCATTTCAGTGGGATCCAGACATGGAAGAATATAGAGAAGGTCTTCAGATCTCTACCTTTCCCTTTTTAAGATATTAAGTGAGGGACACCTGGGTGGCTCCGTTGCTTAAGGCTCTACCTTCTGCTCAGGTCATGATCCCAGGGCCCTGGGATAAAGCCCTGCTTTTGCTCCATGCTCAGGGGCGAGCCTGCATCTCCCTTTCCTCCCTGTTCCTGCTCTCTCTCTCTCAAATAAACAAATAAAATCTTAAAAAAAAAGTATTAAACGATAAAATCTTACATACTTTTCTTAGCAGTCCTACAATACTCTACAAGTTAGAAGAAAACAGTAACTATGATGTTAATTTATAAATATATATTTTTTTCTTCTACTAATGCATGTCCATTCTCTGTAATTACGATGGGATACGTAGAACTAAGTCAATGGTAATTCTTTTATTCAATCACCAATTTTTAGGGTAAATAAAACAGGGTGAATAAAAACATTCTCATAAATCCTAAATTGTGATATATGCATGTGACTCAGTTTAATACCGTCAAAACTATATATACATATCATAATGATCTCATATGTAGAATACTCAGAAAAATTATTGGAGATATTGCAACTAACCACAGTAAGAGTTTTCTTAAAGAGTCAGTCGGCTTTCTCATAGACATTTGATTATTAAAAATAAACAAGTGTTTTCAAACATCTCTGTTAAAATGTTTATATCACTTTTAAACGAACAAGTGCCTTGTAAATACTCATTGTTTAGCTCCTGTTCATTCAGATTGCACAAGAAAGCTATCTATGTACTGAGAAAATTGTGATTCATTGGCAAATAATGCTAGAGAAATTTTGCTTTTTTTTTTTTCCTTAAAAAAAAAATCAAATTTCGGGGCATCTGGGTGGCTCAGTGGGTTGAGCCTCTGCCTTCAGCTCAGGTCATTATCTCCTGGTCCAGGGATCGAGCCCCACATTGGGCTCTCTGCTCAGCAGGGAGCCTGCTTTCTCCTCTCTCTCTCTCTCTGCCTGCCTGTGATCTCTGTCTGTCAAATAAATAAATAAAATATTTAAAAAAATCAAATTTCATATAAGAGAGGGTTTTTTTTCCCCATCAAAAAAACAAAACAAAAAACCAAAAAAACAACCCATGTAGTTCTAGCTACCAATATTCCTTACCTGGCAGAATTTATTGGTCCCAAATAAGCCTCTTCTTTTCTAAAAAAGTAAAAGTTAGAAGTAGTCATCTGGAATTTTGAGGCTAGCAAGCACATTTACAAGAAAGTTTTAAAAAATTCATTTTCCTTATTCATCTCTGATTAAAAAGCCTGCAATGCTTACTAACCAAAAAGCAGCAAGAGTTAACACTTGCCACTTTTTCTAATGAAAATCATGTAGAAATGAAAAGCAAAACCTATTAGTGCAATTAACTGGGAGGTAATAAAAATGAAAGATGGGGTTGCGGCTATTACCAGGAATTGAGGAGATAATTGGAGGCTATGTATGGACAAATTAACTATTATATTATAGTACTTATAAATGAATTAATGAAGCTGGCCTTATCACACCATCTATTATATTGTCAATATCAGAATAAGAACAAACAGGTATCCTTGGTGTATTCACCAAGATTATGGAAACACAAATTTGTATGGATTTTTAAAAAGTGTTACTGAGCATACTAGAAAGTAATTTACATCTTCACAGTGTAAGCAATCACATAAAAATATGCAGCTGCAAATAAAACCGAGCCACTGGGAAAAAACAACGCCGGGTACCTCACTAAAGGCAGGAGCCACCCTACTGGGGGTAGGGAGAGAAACCAATGCAGGGGCTACGGGATCAAATGGCTTTTAGACGAGATGATTTTTCGGTTCGAGGCAAAGAACTTAGAAATACAAACTTCGGACGATCTCTGTAATTTTCAAGAGGCCTGAAATTTGATTTATATCCTTGTAAGAGTCTTAAAATGATTTCATTATGCAGCCAGGGTGGCTAGGTGTAAAGTTGGAGTAAAATATGGGAGTAAACTGAGGGTTGCTGGGGGGAGGGGGGTTGGAAAAAGGGGGTGGGGTTATGGACATTGGGAAGGGTATGTGCTTTGGTGAGTGCTGTGAAGTGTGTAAACCAGGTGATTCACAGACCTGTACCCCTGGGGATAAAAATATATTATATGCTTATAAAAAATAAAACATTAAAATAAAATGGATGTCAAGTTGGAACACCGCCCAATTAAAAAACAAAGAGACTGCCCAAGAAGGATAATACAAGGTTTTCTTCTCTGCGGCTAAATGGCTAGGTTTCTGCACTATTCTTAAAGACAGAGTAGTGTCATCTTAAACTCAGTCATCTATTTTAACCGATGTACTGAAAAGCATTTGGGAAGCACTTGTTTTATAAGAAACGGGCAATACTAGCTTTTCTAGCAAATGGAGGTAGAAACCACATTTTTGATGTTTAAAGTTTAACAGTCATCCCATAGACATTCCTGGAAGCCTATTATGTCAGATATTGTTCCAGACTAGATGGTGTAGGATGAGTCCAACATAAGGACATATTTATAATTGTGAAAGTTAACCAATGAAAAAACAGACAACAGAAACTGTATTTAACTGGGGCTGGGAAAAGAAGTGACCTTAAAGCAAAATAACAGGCCTGAGAAAGCACTTGGAGGTGTGTCTCCTTTGCCTCCCCTCTACTTTGGGCTTTTTCTCCCTTTTCTGATTTTCTCACATTTTAAGCACCGAGGACCCTCCCTTTACCAGTGACGTCAATGTGTTATCCTCC
The DNA here is from genome assembly GCF_022355385.1 of Mustela nigripes. Classification (NCBI taxonomy): domain Eukaryota; kingdom Metazoa; phylum Chordata; class Mammalia; order Carnivora; family Mustelidae; genus Mustela; species Mustela nigripes. Next base: position 74,023,559 of record NC_081559.1, read on the forward strand.
CAGGGGGTGTTGGTCTTTTCCATTCCTTTTTTAGCTGTGGAATAACAATAACAAACATCATAAGAGCAGCTTCGATTTACGGAGCTCTTACTATGTGCCAGGAATTATACTAAGGGATTATTTTGTGTCGTCTCCACAGTCACCCAAGGCAGATATGATCTTTATCCTCCTTTACAAATGAAGACTCAAAGGCTTTGAGAGTTTCAATAGCTTGTCACCCCTGAGTCGGAAGGTCTGAAGCCAAGATTCAAACTCAGGTAGAGTCTCTCCCCACTGTTCCCTGCAAAAGGAGCACTAAGCCTGATGACGGGTAGTGCCTGTGGCTCTGCTGAGGGGGCTGGGGGTGGTGAGATCTGAAGAAAGGATGGATGTTTCTAGCTCCTCCGCAGCCTGGAGGGGAGTTGCCTCGTCCAAATACACGTAAGACCCACTTGATACTTAAGTAAGTTTCCTGGAGAGGTGAGTCTGGGTTTTTCTCTTTCTGATCCATTTTCGTCACTCTTAGAATCAGCCCATTTCTTCTTGTGCAAGTTAAGGAGAGCCAGAAATAAGCACTGGGGCTGTCCTGTCCTCTCTCCCCATTGTAACAGCTGGGCTTGCGCACAGAATAAAACACCTAAGAGAGGGACTACTTAGAGATTACATGCAGCCGGGGACGGTCAGCATTTGCACCTGCCCTTGATTTACTGCAAAGAGGACCTTGACGACTAAACCCTGGTGACTCAGGGGTCTCTGGAAGTTTGGCAAAGCATTACTTTTTAAAGTGCAATATTAGCAAATTACAGTAGTACAAAAAGAATGACTATTTTTTCATCTCTTCCTTTTTCAATATCAGACTTATGGAAAGGAATGTGACCACAGTGTCCCATGAAAACTTCAAATGTTCAGAAAGTGACACATTTAAAAGTGATAGCTACATCATTGAAGAGTAGTATCTCTCTGAGTTACTTCAAAAAAAGGTTTTGCCTTTTTCATATTTAAGCACTCTGACCCCATGCCTTAACATTATTGTTTTACTTTTTTCAAATCCTCACAAACTGAAATAGAGACCAGACACAGCTATCACAAAGACCCATTTCTTTTCTCAAAGATCAAGAGGTAGAAACAATTGCGCATTATTGGCAACAACACCTCAACCACACAGCTTTGTATGGTTTTGGATTTCAAATAAGAAGGCTCAATAAAAGTAAACCGCATGGAACATTACACTGGAATTGCACGCGACCACGAGACCTGCATTTTTGCATCTGGAATGTGTACAAGCATAGACTTGCCACACCGATATGGCTTCTCCTACCCAGAACACCCTGACAGGGGTCCACATGGATGCCATCACTGTCATGGTAAGGAAGACAAATGGCCCGCCACTCTCTCCACAGGTTGTTGATTCAGCAGGGAGCCGTATGTCTGGAAAGGTGCTTCCCTCACGGGTTTCCAGCTCTGTGCTAGAACCACACCTTGGTTGCGACTTGCTCATCGAATCCCCTGTATCCTGATAACAATGGGATACCATTCCTCTTCTAGGAGTTTAACCAGTCATTCAGAACTGGTATAAAGGCTAAAGTAAGACAACGCACACTTAGGGAAATAATAAGCAACAGGCCACATTATATCTTTATCTCCAACCCAATAAAGCTATTACTATTACTACTACTATTTTATCAAAATATGGTAGGCTGTTCAGTATTTTGAGGCTGGTTAACAATTAGCAGTATTAAGTATTATATAATATAAGTATAATATATATATTATATATATAATACATATAATATAAGTATATAATATAATATAATATAATATAATATAATATAATATAAGTATTAGCAGTGATTCCTGCAGAAATGAGATGGGATTCCAGGTTCTCTTTCCAGAGTCTCCTTTGGGGTGTCAATAGTCTCTAGAAAATATGAGTGGCCTCAGCCCAGAGATCTGAAGCAGCCAGTCAGAGTAGAGTACAGATTGGCCTTTCATCCACCTCCCTTTTTTTGTTTAAATAAATTTAGAAGGTTTGACATCTTTCACTCAAATTCCATATTGTCAGGCCCTCTTTGAAAAGTTCTGAGATTCATCAAACGAGATTGCATTTCCATTGACAAAAAGGATGACTAAGTAAGGAAAAACACCCGGTGATCTATTTTGAGGATCTATTTGGAAAGAAAAACTGAACTGCATTTTCCAGTGGTTTTTGGAGAAATTCATCTTGTTTTTATTTTTGGAAGAATAAAAAGAAACATAGAATGTTAAGAGATGTATGTTTCTGCCATAAAATATTGTCCACTTTCTAGATCACTCTGATAGTAAAGGATGCAATGTTTTTAGAGGTTGTTTCATATCAACTTAGACTATTCAGTACTTGGAAATTTTTGCTCCTTTCCCAACACATCACACTTTTATAAATGCATGATTTTCAATTTGAACAAACTATATTTTCTTGAAAATTCATTGATGTAACAAAAGTTTATCAAGTGGCTATCATTCAGTGTCTTAGGAACTGGACATAAAATGAAGAACAAGCCTTCAAAAAAAAATTACAACATTGTATATGAGGATACCTATAAATCTAAAGTAATAAATAAGGTATTTTCAGAGTGTTTAAGTACTTAAGAGAAAATCAGGAGAACGGGAAAAAAAAAACCCCACATTTTACCACAGATAATTCCTAAAAACATTTTGGTTGTCTTGACACAACTGTGATTCAGATACTTCTACATGTAAAACCATACAAAAAACATAAAAGCAATGACACTATTCCACGATTTAGGAAAAATTTGATACCAAATTCCGAATTGTACAACTTGTGCAAGTAAGGAGCATGTTCCTCAGCTTTCAAAGTGGCCTGTGAGATTCCCATAGTAGATGTTCTTCAACTGACAAGTACCAGATAACAAATGGATATCAGAATTCCCATGATCGTCCTAACCTCAAGGAGAAAGTGACCTGCATTTTGGAAGTTGTCTGAAGAGGAGTGCTACGTGCTAGATATTCTCTCACATGGAAACCTTCCAAGCCGGTTTCTGTGCAGTGTGGTTGGTCTGGTAGTTAGTGAATAGCAAAATGAGTACGAGCTACCTCTCTTGTTCTTTACATAAGTACAGAATTGGTCCATGATCTAACACTTATGAAGATACTCTAAGAAAATAATGTTTTTCAAGTTTAATACGTTAAGAACTTCAAAAAGTTACCAAATGGTAAAAGAAAAAAGCAAAAAGCTAATGAATGGGTGGTTTCACCACTTCCCTCTCTTTAGTGGAAAACCAGTTGAACGCTTTTGACAGATAATTTAAAAACTATTCTGAGGAAAAGGAAGAAATTTTAAGGTATTTTTTAGACAGTAGTTATTTTGTTAATGGTAGACACCACAAGATTAGACCTGTGTACCTTACTGAAGCCGCACGTCTAATTCTGACAGTAGATCCTTGTATGTAACAAATATGGTCAGTACAAATGTAAAATGTTCCATTTTCCTGGCGGCTCCACATGCCTGGTGATTTTCCATGCTACCAGGGATTAAGAGCGATGCAGCAACGCTGTAGTTATGCCATTGGCTAATTTAAGAAGCCACATCAAAGAGCATTTCAAAAAGCTCAGTTTAACAAATAAGACTTTCAATTTACGTCTGCAGTGGGTAGGAGACTTAACTGAAGGTTCACTCAGACCTCACTGCGTGGACACACACACACACGTACACTACACACCCAACAGTTTTGGGTGTTGATGTTCCTATTCAAACAACAGACGAGTCAGCTAAAAAATTCAATGGCATATTACCCATATTCAGGTTAAACAATGCATTTTGAAATGTCTATTCGGTTAATGTGATTTATTAGGGAAGCCCAGACCACTCTGTAGTCCAATTCTAACTGCTGCTTTCAACATAGGGAAAAAGAAATAAGGTAATGAGCTGAATTTTATCTCCTAAGAAAACCCAATGCTTTTCTTTCTTTGTTTCCATTCTTAAACAAAGCAAATGTTTAGATGTGACTGGAAACCACTGAGAGAGAGAGAGAGTGGTGTTTTTCCATCAAGATGGGAAGAAAGTTCTTGAAAGCTTTTTCTTTTATCTTCAAGATTTGATGTTCTGGGTTGCCTGGGTGGTTCAGTTCGTTAAGCATCTGCCTTCGGCTCAGATCATGATCCAGCATCCCGGGATCATAGCCTTGCGTGGGGCTCCCTCCTCAGTGGGGAGCCTGCTTCTCTCTCTCCCTCTGCCTCTCTCTTTTTTTTTCTCTCTCTCTGTCAAATAAATAAATAAAATCTTTTAAAAAAAAAGAGTTGCTTTCCTATGACTATAATATTTTTTGGCCAATGGATGCATACAGATATGAAAGATCTATAACATCTGTCAAAGACAAGATAACAAAAAAATTCTTATGAAAATGTTAGATGTCCTCATGAGAGAATGCAAAAAAATTCAGAAAATTTTTAAGAAAAATGAAAACTATGTGGAATCTTTTAGGAAACTAATAAGAATTTAACTCTACTATGAATTTTAATAGCAAAGAAGAAATAAAATGATAAATCCTATGAATATATTTTTTTCCTTGTGGGAAAGTTACTACCTCCAAAGGTAGTCCAAAGGTAAGTACTACCTTACTCAATAAGGTATAGTCATATTTAAAAAACAGCCCAAGATATGCATAGTTGACAGTGAACTATGTCACCCCCTGTTTCCCAAAAAAGTCCCACTAACAAAGCTAGAGTACATGCTTCAGAGTGTTGGGAACAGGAACTGGATTCACCAAGAGAATCTAAACTACACAGGTCAGCTGTTTCCTGTGTTATTTAGTATTGTGTCTTCTCAGGGTGAAATAAAAAAAAAATTGTATCAGGAATATGGACCGAAGAACAATTTTTCAATAGATGCAAAATACTCAAGAAGATAGAGATTCAGCTAAGGATAGATCATGAGAAGATCATGAGAAGCAATTATTCTGTAGTACATCATAGTACATCCATCCTGCAGTTTGGAAGGACCGGCTAATATCTGAGATAGAAGACAGGCACTTTGTTCTTGACCTTTCTTTTTGTTTTTAAAATAGTGACTGGAAAACTGCCTCCAAAACTTTGTCTTCAAGATTAAATGTCCATAACATAAAATTCAGTGCCAAAAGGAAGTCTGAAAAATACCTTAAAAAAAAAAAAGAATTCTCCGTACTTTAGGAGGAAAAAAATGCCATACCAGTAACCAAAGACTACTTGCGGATACTTATGATGTAGCTTTAAAAGTTATTGGTCCAGGGGCGCCTGGGTGGCTCAGTGGGTTAAAGCCTCTGCCTTTGGCTCAGGTCATGATCTCAGGGTCCTGGGATAGAGCCCCATATCAGGCTCTCTGCTCGGCAGGGAGCCTGCTTCCTCCTCTCTCTCTGCCTACTTGTGATCCCTCTGTCTCTGTCAAATAAATAAAAGAAATCTTAAAAAAAAGTTATTGGTCCAAAGTCTCTAAATACAAGTAAGTAAGAATATGTTTGCCTGTGTTCTGGTAAACAGTCTTAAAAAAAAAAAAGTTACATTGGCTTCCTTAGACACTAGGAAAGCACTGAGCTTTCTTGATTTAAAAATCAATACACCTCCCAAACAGCAAGATGCATTAACTGACATCCTCTCAAAACCATTCTGTCAAAGCTGAGTTTGAAAGGCTGTTGGGTAACGAATCAGATAGATCCTGATGGTGAAGCAAAACAGGTCCGTGACACAAATTAAAAAGGTAGAAGATGAAAAGAAAACCCCATCAGGCAAGAAGAAGTGCAAGCGGAAACCCGGGCCTGTTTCGATGTATTCTTTATTCTGCGAAGCAAAGTGGAAATGAAATGTTTTTTCCCCAGATGCAGGACCATGTTTCTTACCCTTGCGCTAAGAAGAAAGCTGACAGTTGAGGACTGACAAGGCTCAAGGCAAGACAAGTGTTCCAGTCCTAAGCATCTCAGGTTCCTTCTCTCCATAGCATACTCTCATTACACAGTGGTAAAATGTCAGAGATCATCTATGTTTTCAAACTGGTTTTTAAATTTTTAATTTTAGTCTGAGCTTCTGAACCGCCCCCCCCCCCACCAAAGTCATCCTAATTGAAAACAATAAACACTGAAAATGATGCTGGTTACAACTGGTAGGCCAGGCCCCACACCCACCGGCCCGATTTTAGTCCAGCTTCCTCACTTGAGAATGAGAAAAGATTTGGAGAATTTTAGTGACTTGCTTGAAACCCTTCAGCTAAGCCCAGAACCCAGATCTCTTGCTACAGTCACCAGATTTACAAATAAAAGTATAAGATGCCCAGTTAAAGCTGAATTTCAGATAAACAACAAATCATTTTTTTTAAGTAAACATAAGTGCCAAACATTGTATAGGATATTCTTATACTAAAAACAATTTGTTGTTTATCTGAAATTTAACTTTAACTGGCATCTTGTATTTTATCTCTCCCTGATTCCTTTTTTTTTTTTTTGTAATTAATTTATTGATGTCATCTCTACACCCAGTGTGAGGCCCAAACCCACAATCCCAAGGTCAAGAGTTGCTCACTCTTCCAACTGAACCAGTCAGGCACCCTCCCTCCCTATTCCGTGACTGCCATCCAAAGACGTCATGACTACATCAATATTGATTCTACTGGTCCTTCTCCTTACAAGCTTTTTTGTCATACTTAACATTCTAGGACTTTTATTAGGAAAGTAGTCCCTGAATGGTTTTGTGGACAAGTGACATCAAAAATATTTTACGTCATATATTTATCTTGTTGCTGCCTTTTTATATGGATGTATATGTGTATACTCTTCCAGCAAATAAAGATTTTTGGTTCAAGTCTGCATTTATATTATACAAAATGTACCTACCATACTTGTAAAGTAAAATAAAGAGCTTCAGTATTATATGCCTCACTCTGTTCTCTGCAGTGATAATTGCTTTATTGAATAAGGCTCTGTTAACGGTACAGCTTGACATTTAACATTTATCCATTTAATTTATAATTATTTTTAGGTGACTGCAAGGCGGCTACAGTTCAAACTAAAAGTAGTCTGAACTGAACTGTCTTTCTTCTTCTCTGAGTTTTTTAAGGAAATGCAGTCACTGGCAGGTGAAACTATTTTATCCACCAAATTTGTTTCAAATATACATAAAGCCCTTTCTGCCTCTGTATATTCTGAATACAGCAACATCTAAAGGAGGAAAATGAATACAGTAAATGAAATCATCACATTAAAAATGTGTCTAGCTTGCTCATATTTTGGCCATGGGTATCTCATCAAAATTCCCTAGTCAAGCAATGGAGAAACACCTACATGCACCACGTAGCGAGCTGTTAGGAAATATAGAATCCCTCAGGAACGTTCATAAAAAGTTCGAATGTTATGGAGCAAAAGCCATTTGTATTTATAATCTATCTACTCCTTATGAAGATTTTTAGAAATGTTTCTAAATGTTTCTGTTTCCCATTTGGAAATTCAACCTATTGGGATGCTTGGCACCTTCAAAGTCTTCATAACACTCATTTGGAATTTTTATTCACCCTTTTTGCCTCCCTCAACATTTAACACTTTTACTAAAAATTGGACAAATACCTCTATGTAAAACACAAGAAGTTCATATGTCACTCTATTTGAAAGGTTTTGTATAATTATCTAGGAGTCACCAGATTTCTGCCACACAACAAACAATATCACAAGAACGATTGTTGGCAGTTCTCTAACCACTGCAGTCCACTGGCCTCCTGAAGCTGGGGTTAAAAGCTGGCCTCTGGAAATCAGTCATGGTCTCGGCAGAGAATAATATTTCAGTGATATGAAAGCTGAAATGGAGACTATAATCTTTTGTGATTACCCTTAAGGCCGAAGCAAACGCAAAAAGGAAAGTCCATGAATTGCTGATAATTTCCTGTGATGACTGATTCCCAGGAAATTCTGATATAACTCTTGCTCTGTGAAGAACTGATGGCTCCGCAGAACTGTCGCTTCAAAGACCTGCACCTCTGGATGTCACAATGCTTCTTCAGAAGCTACTCATCCATTAAAGGGGCCAGGCCTGTGAGGCAGCAGCTCTCCCTCTGAAGACAATGGGAAGTCTGATTGCACAAGGAGTGATGAGCTGTATGCTACAGGCTGTTTTTCCAGAGAGTTCTTTTATGAAGGAATTGATTGAAAATATAACTGTTTTAAACCTTTTTTCTCCTCCTAGAGGTTTAAAGATGGATATATTTCTCTGCTGTTCCTAATAGCTCCGTAACTATGATTATCTCAGCTTTTATAATTTTTAAGGTTTTACTTGTTCTGATATTTGTTTTCTCTGAGAAAAAAAATAGTTTTCATACATATGTGCATACTGTTCATGTCTATTTAATATTTTGGGGTAGGATATAAAACTACTCATCTCTTTTTGAGTAAGCATCAAATCTACAGTTAGATGTCACTGCTCAGAACACAGGTTAAGTGGGTCCTTCTTATACAACTGGCAACTGAAATTCAGGAGAAAAGGGGAGGCAGGGTAAATGGAGATCTCCAGCAGAAGTCCAAAGAATTTTTAGAATACATTTCCATTATCAATACATGAAGGATAATTTAATATATTGGCTTCTATGAATGGGTTTAAAATCTTTTTTAATTGTTATGTTAACATAATTGTTATATATATAATATATACATATACATATATTATATATACTATATACTATACATAGTATATGTAATAATATATATACTATACTATACTATATATAGTATACTATATATAAATCTATATAAAGTATATATAAATATATAATATAAAAGTATATATATACTATATATAAATCTTTTTAAATAGAATCTTTAATAGAATCTTTTTTAATTGTTATGTTAACATAATTTTTATGTTAACTATTGCTAGTTGAAAGAATAATGTGAGAATAAGATATGTGTATATATGTATATATTATATACTAAATATACTGTATATATGTATATATTATAGTATATATACTATATGTATATATTATATACATATATATTATATGTGTATATATGTATAATATACATATATATAATATGTTTGGAAGTCAACTGTATTTTATTTTATTTTTAAAAGATTCTATTTATTTATTTGGAAGAGAAAGTACAAACATAGGCAGGGGGAGAGGCAGAGGGAGACAGAAAGGGAGAAGCAGACACTTTGCTAAGCAGGGAGCCCAGTGCAGGGTTGGATCCCAGGCTCCTGGGATCATGACCTGAGCTGAAAGCAGACGCTTAACTGACTGACCCATCCAGTCGACTATATTTTAAAATAAAACAGAAAACACTGTTACATGTTAGTAGTCAGTGACAATGTTGCATAAGTGGACAGCTTTCAGGTTCAAAATATCTTTATCATAACCTAATATTATTGAAGGTAAACTGGCAAAATGGAATTCAGCCAAACCAGTGTGGTTATTTCCCGCCTTCGTTCTATACCCTCTCCCCAGCCCTGCTTCAAATTCAGCTGTAGCCTCTCTTCATTGCTTTTAGACAGCCAGGTAATTCTGATCTTTAAGCATGCCCTACTACTAACTCATTCAGCTAACAAATAGAGTACCTGCTTAGTAGCGGGCAGAACTACTTTAAACAGTATAAATGTCTTAAAGTCAAGAACCAGGTCTTAGCCATGTATATATCCTTAGCATCTACCTGAATTAGGATTGCTCGAATGCACAAAACCAGCCCCAGTGATAAATATAACTTGGTTTATTTAAGGCAATTGGCTAGGAAGATGAGATAAAGGGAATAGACATATTAATAAGAATATTAATTTTATTTATAAAAATCAAGCTTTGCTATTTTAAGTGTACTTTCTTAAACATGATCTCATTTGGTATTCATAGAAACTGAATTGTTCAAGACAACAATAAGGTGATACGCTGGCATGCCTGGTGGCTCAGTCCAGAGAGCATGAGACTTGATCTTGGGGTTGTGAGTTCTAGCCCCACACTGAGTGGGGACTACTTCAGAATAAAATCTTTAAAGAAATAATATTGTAAAGCAGGGTCAGGCCTGGTTAGTACTTGGATGGGAGAAATAATACGGTGATATGTTTTATAGTTATGATTTTTTTCACAGAACTCGCACTACATTTCAGAAGTTTTCTAAATATTCAGTCATATCCTCAATCCTCCATAAGCAAAATAAGCCCAAATTTTCATGATATAATGATAAGGGTTATGAACATATATTAACTCTAGTTGTAAAATAAGGAAAAGTAGAACTAAATGACTTTCTCAAGATCAAAGAAAATGAATGTAGATACCGGTGTCATGGCTCCCAGTCCAGTGCCCCTTCCCTTCCCAGTGCACTAGATCACTCTCCCTTCTTCCCTCCTCCGTTCTGATTCCTGCTTCTCTACGGGGCATGAAGCAGAGTCAAGACCATGTAGGACTGTTAGAGGCTTACTTTGGAACAATGCAAGCAGAATTACCTCTCTGAGATCAGAAAGAACGTTCCAAGTGGCTTTGGGGAGGAGGTGGGATATGACAGATGAATGAGTGACGAAGTAAATGCTACCACCTCTTTAGAAGCTAAGTACTTCAAAAGTTGAAAATTAAGTATATACCATGTGATAGTAGCTATTACTAATAATTTCAGCATCTAATAACTTCAGCTCATTTTTGGGAAATGAAGTTTTTGGAGGTTTGATACTATTATGACAAAGAATCAATTTACATATTGTAGATATTTGGTATCTATATAAAAAAATCAATTAAATTAGACCCAGAAACATATTTTTAATTATTGCAGACTTTATATACACCTAAAATTATTGTAAATCATAAACCTGTGAAAGACATCAGCTATCTTTTCTACTACAACACTTTATTTGGTTGCAGAAACTGCTCACAATAAGAAAAAAGGATGAGACTGACGAGACAATTCTATCTTCTAAATAGAACACACTGCAGGGATGCCCAGCTGGCTCAAATGATACATTATGCCACTCTTGATCTTGGGGTGATGGGTTCGAACCCCATGTTAGGTATACAGATTACTTAAAAATAAAATCTTAAAAAATTAAATTAAAAAAATAGAACACACTGCAAAGGAGAGTTTTTCAATCTGACTTTAGGTCCCGCAAGGATTTATTGGGTATTTTAAAAAGTATGTACTACTTGAATAACCTGTTATAAATAGACACATTTCAATTCAAGTTATGTCAGGATGGAGACTGCTCTTGCTTGTCTGATACTTAGCTTTTTTTCCTTTTCAGTGGCAGAGCTGTTTACTGGAAGAAGTGTGAAGACTGGATTATATTCTTCAATCTTCCATTTTGCAAAAAGGGTGCAACAATGACACATGTAGCCTATTTTCATATGTGGGTATGTTAAAAGAATTAATTGTAGAATATCTTTAAAATATGCTAAAACCTTCTGATACTAGAATTCCATGAAAATAAGGTGTTGTTCATATAATTTAAGTTTTTCCCATCCTATTTTAAGCATCAGAACATAAAAAGGAAGGTATAAAAATCAAATTGACAGCTAAATCTGTGAAAAAAGTATTTTTCCAAGATTCCTATGTGGTTCCACAAAGATGTTGAAATTTCACAGATTGCTCAATAGCACTGACAATTCTGAAAGTAAAGGGATTGGAAGATTCCAAAACATGTTTTTCCTTCCCCAAAAGTGATTTGAAACCTAATTCTGAATATAAGAACCTGGGCGGGGGGCAGGGGGAGCACACAGTCTGTGCTATTGGCTGGATTCCCAAATTTTTGATAAAAGTTTTTCAGAAAACAGCACCATCAATTAATGTTTATAGATTGATCAATTTAGAAATAACTTTTTGGGCTGTAGGAATGTTTTGCACAATAATATTTTACTACTTCTTATATTTATGAAGCTACCTTACTTGACCACTGGCACATGAAGAATTGGTCACTGAGAGAAACTAAGAACAAGGCTATTGTTGGTTTCTTCTTTGAATTAACTGGTAAGAACAAGGTAAATTATTTTAAGAAGATGGTAAATTATTTTAAGAAGATGGCCTGACAGAGACACTTTTTCCAAGTTGACTCTGCTCTTGAAAAATGCTGACCTGGGATAGTGCCAAGACTGAAGACCTGTCTCGCCAGAAAATCTCATGTGCCCTCCAAGTACACATAATCCTTGAAACTCTAGCACTAAAGATGAGGCTCCAGAGCCATGCGAGGTTGAGACTGGGATAATGAAATAGACATTCGAGAGGACAGAGCATGGGGGAACTACAGATGCCTCTTTTCATAGGCTTCTCAAACCTTGTGTTCCTTTACTGCATAAGGGCCCATCAAAGTCTTAATCTGTGTTTCTTGGCAGCTTAATCAACTGAACTGACTATTTATTATGAACAGTATTCTCTATTATATTATGGTGAATTACACAAGAGGAAGTAGTAATGTCAGACAGTGAGCAGATTCTTATTCGTTATAACCCCTTTCTTAGCACAATGACTGGCATGTGAGGACATTCAGTAAGAGGTTGTGAATGAATGCCTTTTCCTAGATGCCATGCACAAATAATTTATTTGGGGAGAGAGAAGGTGTATGACCATACATTATATAAATACACATGCACACACACATGCACACATACATACCATATAAATAATACCCACATATTCTAAAGGGATTTCAATATTACGTAGAGAAAAGGAGATCTAAACACAAAGTCTGTAATAGGCAAACCTTGATAAGGCAAAGGATATGACAAATTTTAAAAGATACGTTTGTAGTTTGAAGAGGGAGACAATAGTACAGATGGTCACTATGTAGTATTTTTTTCCCTCCCAGGTAATATTTACATACTTTTTCTCTGTCATATTGAATAGGGATGAAAAAATTTCCGGGCAGGAATCTATGCTTAAATATTTGTATAAAAATCTTCATTAGTTTTGTACTGCATTTCAAAGATGGATTCCTATAACATTTTTTTTTTCTAATGACCTAGGGGGTTGCTGTTGGCTTTTTAAAATCCAATAACAGACCATCATCTCCAAAGAAATTTCAGTAACCATGGAAAATTTCAAGTTGGCATATTTTAATATACATTTCTTTAGGACACATAGAAGAATAAGGTACTTCAATATATCTGAAGCATAATCATGAAAATAAAAATTCAACCCTATCCTCTTTTTTATGTTATTTTTATTTATTTTATCTCTATTTTACTTTTTTTTCTTTTGGATAAATGTATCATTTCAAGTAGCTGTACATATTAATATCCTAGGAAACAAGGAATATATAACTTCTTAATGACAGCAAATCATTATAAGAGTAAAAAAGAACCCTCAGTAGCAAAAATTCACAACTAAGTGCATTAGCAGAGGTAAAGTATTGTATTTAAATCAAATTAAAGAAAAAATCAAGTAAAAGGGAAGTATGTATCCAAATGTTTAAATAAAAACTTCATTAGGTAGCAAAGGTATTAAAGACAGATTAAAAAGTTAAACGTTTTGGCTCACTTCAGGTTTCCTTACAGTGACATCTCATGAGACACATGGTATGAATTAATAGTGAAGTAAGTATGATTTTGATTCTCAGTTTCTTTATTTTGTACCTCCTTGATAAATATATTGTAATTATATTATTATTTTTGGTACAAGAAACATTTTAAATATTCATTGAAATTGTCAAACTATGAATAATCCAGAATCTCAAAGAGTTTAGAATGAAAAATAGTAGACATACAGGTCATCTCACAGATTTTCACGGATGATTCAGAGTCATATAGTGATTTTGGATTTTATACTCAGAAATAATCTTTATTCTTTTCCACATATTTGTTTATGTGTCAGGAAAAATGAATTTCAAGGGATGTAGTAAAAATCAGATTATTTTTCACAGAACTAAGATTGCTGAGCCTCTTACAATAAAGCAGCAGTGACCTCTATTGCGCCCGGAGCAGTTGCAAAAACAAGGCAGGACTCAGGAAGACATCTGAAATAGTAAACATGGGAAGTACCTGCCGATTAGCAGAGAAATTGATAGGTGACTGTCGTCTCAAGGTTACTCTGGATCATATCTATAGCTCCAGAGGGTCACGCAAATACATCTGTTCATGTTCCCCATATGTGGCTGTTGAAACTTAACCTACTTATTGTCACATACAATATATAGGTTGGATAACAGTCTTAGTTTGTTCGGGCTGCCGTAATGAAATACCATAGACTGGGTGGCTTCAACAGCAGACATAGATTTGATCATGATCGTGGCAGCTGAGATCAGTGTCCCAGCATCATTAGATTCTGGTGAGAGCTCTCTTCCTGGCTTGCAGATGGCTGCGTTCTCACTATGCCTGCACATGATGGAGACACAAGAAGCTTTCTGTGGTCTCTCCTTCTAAGTGCACTAATCCCAATAGGAGGGCCTCACCCTCATGACCTCATCTAACCCTAAATAACTCTCAAAGACCCCATCTCTGAATACTATCTGCAGGTGTTAGGGCTCTAAAATATGAATTTGGGAAAGAGGACACAAATATTTTGTCCATAACAGTATGTAGATATATCTTCTAAAGGGGCTTACTTTATTTTATTTTTAAAGGTTTTATTTAATCATTAGAGAGAGCACAAGCAAGGGGAGGACAGGCAGAGGGAGAAGGAGAAGCAGACTCCCCTCTGAGTAGAGAGTCAGATGCAGGACTTGATTTCTGGACGCTGAGCTCATGACCTGAGCCAAAGGCAGACACTTAACTGACTGAGATCGCTGGCGCCCATGGCCTTATTTTATCATACTAAGCTGATGCTATCCACCCTGCTAAGTATGCAATTTATTTCAATTCTGAAGCTGTCTCTTCTTACAGTTAACTAAGCACCAAGTACTACCCTGGTTGTTAAACACCAAATATTAAACACCAAGTATTATCTGCATTGAATGAAGATAAAGATTGAAACCATAGTAAAGGACATGAGAAATTCTAATTCTAATAAAAGAAACAATTGTGTATAATCTGGTACCTACCAAAACATTATGTATAGTAATTAAAGGATGACTATGAGGCATTTGGTGAATTTAAATAAAGTGAAAAATAAAATGGTGAAAATAGCTCTATTGGGTTACCAAAAAATCATTCTTTCTGGCTTTTCTTTAACACTATGAAGTTGTTACTATTTTCACTTTGCCTATATTTCTTGGGTTTTGTTATCTTGCCTTTTCCAGTCTTTTATTCAATTTCTTTTAAGTTTCTTAGGGACTAGAGTATTTTTGTCTGTTTATTTTGTTTATCCTCTTCCTCAAACCCAGTACTCTTCAGTGCATATATTTTCAATAAAATCCAGGAATGAGTAAGTTTCCCTTTAAACTAGCCGCACTTAAGAATAGGACCAAAGATAAGAAATGTAAGAGATTTTTGCAAAGCTTCCACACCATCCACACAGAGAAAGCTGGAACTATAGCTGCAGAAAAGGTTGTAAATAAGTATTGCGCATGGGTGAAAAAAAGACGACAGTTCTCAGGAAAACAAAAAAAAAGTAAACACCTGGGCTTATCGCCTTGTGCTTAGAAAGGGCTCAGAAATGTTGGTATTTCCTTTGCTGGGTGGCGAAGCATGTACACTGAAAACAAAAAACTGGGGTGCTTTCCTCCCTCTGTTTCTCCTTCCCATCAGAAAGGTTTTATTGAGGTCCTGGGCCACCAGGCATAGGAAGATGAACAAGCTATAGGCCCTGCTCTCCAGGATCTGGCATTCTAGCAAATACAGTAATCAGGTCATGGGATTATGGTGTGACAACTGCCATCACAGAGGTAATCTGGGAGTACTTTGGAAATACAGAGGCCTGGCGCTTGATTCAGACTTGAAGGTCACAGAAAACTTTATGTGTGGGAGGTGATACCTAAGTTGGGCTCCGAACAACAAAGAGTTGAAGGTGGGAGGCCATGGTGGGAGTGAGGGAGCCTTAGTGGGTAGTCAGGTGAAGAAGCCCTATTAGGCTGTAGATAGAAAAGTTGAGATCTTTAAAAACTTAGGTTTTGGTTTGCAGAGTCTTTTACCTATAATTGTCTCAAAACAGCCCCTTGGTAAGATAAAACTGCTGGAGGGCAGAGTTCATATCACCGTTCTCCATCTTTGACCTAGAGCCCACCATAAATTCTCAGTGACCCAAACTCCACCCTCCCTAAACTCCAGACTTCCCTCTTTGGATGTCTGCTTGGACTGTGTCTTGAATTATATGCTTATGGTTCACATATAATCAGTGAGAGAGATTCTGTCAGTTGTGGAGTAGAAGGCAAGACAGCCACTGAATGAAGAATGTGAAGCTTATCTCTTCATTGTGTACAATTTAGTACAGAACAAGCATGTATTCTTTTTCGGAATATGACCGAATCCCATTTTTCAGTCTTGCTATAATTCTCATGTAACATTATCATACTCCACTGCAAAAACAGAAGGAAACTGTTACTTTATAGGTATTTTAAAAATCCACTTAAAACAAAACCTCAAAATTCCCAAACTGTCGATATGGTATTGGAATACAGTGTTTCTAGTCTTCTGATAATAATGATGAATTAAAATACTTCTTATTTCTTATATTTGCTAATGTTATCCTTGGTTAAAAGTAAAGTGATTATAATGGCATTCCCTTACTTTTCAAAGAATAAGTGGACTCTTGAATAGAGAATACCTTTAAAATTTGCTAACAAGAAATTTTAACTTTTAAAAATATATTCTGCCTCAGAGATACTGTTTGTAGAGGTCCATTTTACATTTTCAAAAAATTCTTTCCTCTTCCTACTTAACAATTCTGCTGAAAATTGCCTGCCATGCTTCCAGAGAAGAACATGAAAGATTTCTCATTGAGCTTTGTTCATATGGAGTGATGTGGTAGGTAACATGGACCAAAAGAACCAAAGGCATGGATGACCCAGAACATGAGTTTGAAAGTTAGGAGATTTTTTTTTAAAAGATTTTATTTTTAAGTAATCTCTACCCAACGGGAGGGGGCTCAAACTTACAAACCTAAGATCAAGAGTAGATGCAAACTGCCTGAGTCAGCCAGGTGCCCCTTAAGGTAGGAGATTCTAATTCAAGTGTCAGTTCTTCCTTTACTAATTCTCTCTCCTCCTCTAGACAGTGGAAATGACATGGTCTACTAAAATGTTCTAAGACTTGTGTTCTTTGAGGGATATAAAACATCACATATCTATAGTATAATTATTATTAGTGATATAAAAATGTTTTTCTAGAAAAATGTAGACAATGACTTTTATGAAGTTGTCCTAGGAAATCTACTAGATGATTTAGACACTGGGATAGAAAAGTCTATAGGAAAAGGTTTAGAGTAATCCAAATGGTAACTCAGTGCAAAATCATAGGTAACCCAATGATCCTAAAAATTCATTTATTTACCAGATGATAGAGGATCCTACCTGCAATGATTTAACCAAGAGTATTTTCATGTGAAAATTACACTTTTATTTTCTTCCAAGAAGAAAAAAAATTAATTTTTATTAGAATTATTCTTTGGGTTTTCTCAAATATTTCATATAGTTGCTATAAACAAACAAAAAGGCCAGTGAGTGTATCTACCAGCTATACAACATTAGCAAACCATTATGATACTGAATTTTTATCTAAAAAAAATTATGAAGACACTCTTTCCTTTTCTTAAAGCTTTTAAAAACATATATATATATAATATATATATTATATATATATACACACACACAAGGCATCTTGATAGTTGAAAAAAGTAACTTAGAAAAAAAAAGAAAAAAGTAACTTAGAGAATAGTGCGGATCATCCCATCACAGCTGTAAAAAGACAACAGTGATCAGGTTCCTGTTAAGTATGCATATAACATACTTCTAGAAGGGGGAGAGAGGGATGGATATAGGGTACTTTCCTCTAACGAAGGGAATAAACTTGTACACAGGGACAGGTAATGGTGACTCACACATTTTGCTTTGAACGTTAATGTTTTATTCGAATCTTTGAAGTAAGTATCCATATATTATTATTTGTGTTAAAAACAATGAACTGCAGTAGGAGCCATTCATGTCTCCCCACATCATCAGTGCTGCTTCCTGACAGTGGCCAGACCCCAGCTGTGGCTAAAAATGCTGTCTCCCAAATACACATTAATCAAAATACAAACACCTAGTAAGTGTTTGAAGACGAGTAGCTTAATTCAGTTATGTTTGGAATGTATCACCCACATTTCGGTAGAGGATAAAACAGCCACACTTGAGTTCAAGTTCTCTGAAATGGCACGTTGAGTTTTGGGTGGTCACGCCTGATGGATTCATGTGATCCAGGCGGGCATGACTTCTCTCACTGAGCTGCTTCGCTGCTCTAGAAACGCTGCTCACCTGTTTATGCCTTTCTTTCTTTCTTTTTCTTTTTCTTTTTTTTCTGTTTGACTTGTCTTTGAAAAACCCAGAAAAGACAAAGACATTCAACTGTTTATTCATTAAGTCAAAGTCAGGGCTCCTTAAAAAGTTGGCTGACCCCCTCCCTACCCCCTAATTACCTTGCAACACTAAGCCCTGACCGAAGTTCTGTCAGCAGATTCTATTTACAGCCCTTGAGGAAAAATCCTCTTTCTGTTTCACTTCGTACAGAAGATAAGTTTGCAAAAGGGAACATTTGGCAGTGCTTCAGATGCCCACTGTCTGGTGGTGTGGATAATGCAATTCTTTTGCTTGATGACGGCAGCTTCTATAATGCTGTATCACTCCTATAGACCATCATGCCCCAACTGATTGCATTTATTGACTAAAGAAATAATTCATACAATCACCTGAGCTGTTTAACCGTTTCTCTTCCTACAAGCTTAGCATTGGGCTGTGGGCTAAATTTATGCTGAATTTTATTGGTGAAAAGTGTCAAGCTCCACCTGGCATGCCTCCAAAATGTCTTTCAGCTGACCTGAGTGAAGAACATTGGCAATTATAGGTGAGGCACTAATACTTATTGCACGTTTTCAAGGGAATGCCAAAATATCGCACAATTGATACGTAGATGTAAAATGAGTTTTTTTTAATAATAAACTCACATTTGCATAACCCACAATACCTTCCCAATAAAAATTCTGTTTGTATAAGACCCAAAATACATCCCAAATAAAAGTGTATCTAGGTAGTCAAAGCATATGGTTTCTTTCTTTT
This sequence comes from Mustela nigripes, assembly GCF_022355385.1. Classification (NCBI taxonomy): domain Eukaryota; kingdom Metazoa; phylum Chordata; class Mammalia; order Carnivora; family Mustelidae; genus Mustela; species Mustela nigripes. The sequence continues at coordinate 74,042,630 of NC_081559.1, forward strand.
TTTTTTTTTCCCAGAAGTAGGGGAAAAAAAAAAAATCAGCATGGCTTGCTATCTCTATATTGAGCATTTGAATAGCACCCCAGATATAATATGGGTTCTCAAGCCACTGAAGTCTACAAAATTGCTCAAAGACAAAAGTGAAAAGTCGCTTGGGGAAATATTTGTAAAGTAAATATGCTGGCTTTTGTTTGGACCCACTCCCATGGGAGGATTGTCTTCCATAATACAGCTGATCAGTGTAACCAAAATAAGGTCTAAAATTACACACTTTGGAAACAGGCTACGTCTACTACCTATTCACAACTGTAATGAAAGGAATCGGGGAGGACACAAATAAAAGAAAAGTGCATTTACTCACTGTGTTAAAATTTGGAAAGAGCCCAACAGCAGAACTACTGTCCACTGGAAAAGACATAAATGGTTTGATATCCAGTGAAGGCTGCATCATCAGGGTAGGTGTGCGCACGAGAGCAGGAAGTGGAGTAGTGTGGCAAGTACTGCCTGCCAAGAACAAAACAAAAAGGAATTCAATCTTTTGCTCATATCCATCTCCCTCCCCAACCTACCCTGCAAAAATCAGGACTGCTGAGCTGCAAAAACAGGACCTGAGAGCGAGGGAGTTATGCTGAAAGTGAGCCAACGGCACTGGAGGAGAAAATTCAGTTAAAAAGGGTCTTCTTGCTCATGATATAAGACAGTGAGGCAGAATACTTCCCGATGGCAAGGCCAAGGGCTGCTCAGACCCGGCAGGGGTACGTAGTACACGGATCCTGCTGGCAGGTGGAGCTGAATGAGATCATCCTGTGGTTCAACCATTGTCTCTGACTGGCCAAAAATGTAGGAGAGCCCAGGGGAGGGGCCTCTTGCAGCCAGATGCTCTTTACTATTCAGAGTTATTGAATGGCTGGTAGGCATGTTTTGTGCAAATCAGAGATAATTATAGGGTTTTTACAAGGGGGAAAAAACCTTGGACTCACAGTCACTGCCTGCTCCCAAGAAAATTATGACTCAAACAATTTTATCTCTAAAAAAAAAACCAAACTGAAAGTTGCCCTTACTTTGCGGGAAATAAGTAGTCTAGACATTGGGTAGTTGGAGTAGCTTGAGGGAGTGATTACTGCTAAAGGGAATGATTACTGCCCAGGTGGGGCAGGGTACTGGGGGACAGGGAGAAGTTAGGACAGAAACTTGAATATTTGTCTCCAACTTGAATTCTAATGAAATTTGTATTAGGATAACAATTACCCCTTTTTAACAATTATATTAGCTGTCATCTCTTTAGGAATCTGGGCTAACCCATGTATGGGAGAGTTAAAGCACTCCTCCCTGGCAGCAAGCATTCTTCTTCTGAAGCCTCCGTCTACCGCAAGTAAGTAGCTGCTGGTACAGGTGGCCCTCTGGGAGACAGGCTCTGGTGTGCCCCGCCCCCCGTTTTTAAAAATGTAATAACTTTACTGAGATATAATTCACATACCAGACAATTCTACCACTTAAAGTGTACAATTCCACGGTTTTTAGTATATCCACAGAGTTGTGCACATTACCACAATCAATTTAGAGCATTTTCACAATCCCTAAAAGAAATTCCATGCCCATTAGCAGTCATTCCCTATTTCCTCTCAACATCCCCAGCTCCTGGCAACCACTAATCTACTTTGTTTCTGGGTTTGTCTATAATGGACATTTCCTTTTTTTTTAAAGTTGTTTTTAAAGATTTTATTTATTTACTTGAGAGAAAGCATGCGTCTGTGCAGGAGCAGGGGGCAGAGGCTGAGGGGGGAGGGAGAGGGAGAGAGGGAATCTGAAGCAGATTCTGGGCTAGGCGTGGAGCCTGACATAGGGCTCTATCTCACTACCATGAGATCATGACCTGAGCTGAAACCAAGAGTTGGCCGCTCAACCGAATGAGTCACCCAAGTGCCCCTATTATGGAAATTTCATTTAAATAAAGTCAAAGAGGGGCCTCTGGGCGGCTCAGTCAGTTAAACATATCTGCCTTCTGCCCAGGTCATGACCCCAGGGTCCTGGGACTGAACCCCTCCCTGCTCAGTGAGGAGTCTGCTTCTCCCTCTCCCTCTGCTTCCCACTCTGCCTACTTGTGCTCTCTCTAGCAAATAAATAAATAAAATCCTTAAAATAAATAAATAAATAAATAAATGAAGTCGAACAATATGGGTTCTTTCGTGACAGCCTTCTTTCACTTGGCATAAAGCTTTCAAGGCTCATCCATGTTATAGCATGTATGAAAATTGCATTCCTTTTTAAGTCTGAATAATATTCCATTGTAGATGTAAGCACTTTTCCTTATTCATTCATCAGTTGATGGGCATTTGGGTTGTTACCATGCTGTTGTTATTTTGGATAATGCTGTTATGAACATTTGTCTATAAATTTTTGTGTGGAGATACAGTTTCAGTTCCCTTAGGGATATACCCAAGAGTAGAATTGGGGACTGTTGGGTTGTATGGTAATCATATAGTTTAACCTTTTGAGAATTTTCAGACTGTTTTACAAAATGGCCAAAACATCTTATAGTACCAAGTAGTGTACGAGGGTTCGAATCTTTCCCAGCATGTCTATATAGGACCACAAATAATTATACGCTGAAAATCTCCTACTGGCTTCAAGGAGAAATAAACAGTATGGGAAAATGGTCCAACTATTAAAATTTCCTCCACTGTTCTCACACAGTGTTCAAGAATAATTAAGATTTCTCTTTCAATGATATATTTTTTGATAATGGATTTTCTTAATAAACTGCATTATATTTCAAATCATTCCAGAACATTATTAGTAATAGTGTTTAATGGACTCTCATGCCTCATTTACATTGATCCTCAAAACAGAAAAAAAAGAAAAAAGCATCTAAAACATTTATCTGTAATGGCAAGTGTTTAGGTCAGCCCCATCCATCCATTAGGGAATATGGAGGAGGACTCAGCAAAAATAGAATCAACTGAAAGTATAGATCAAACAGTAATGGTTTTTTTCTGATGCCAGAGTAAATACTCTGATCTCAGCCTGGCATTCACATAACCACCCTGTATTTAATTACACATTTTTCTTCTAATTAGGTAATGTTACATTCATTGTTAACTTCAGAGCTTGGAGATCCAAGATTTTACATTATGTCAGTATTTCAATGTTGCAGAAGCACTTATTAAAATCTTTATTTTAAAAGCTTTCCTGTGAAATCTTAGCTAAATTGAAAAAATATATTCTTATTTTAAACCGATGGCCTTTTACAACTCACAATTACTATAATCATCAGAAGTCTAAAGTCCAAAAAGTATACAAAATTATTCTACTTAAAGCAGCCTGATGGACAAATTCTTTTGCCATCATGGGTCTCCCCCTACCAAAAGCAAAATTCTTTTTTAAGCCCACAAAGTACAAGGTACTGGGGCGCCTGGCAAGACTCATTTTGTACTAACAAACTCAAATCAAACATACTGCAACATGAAACTTGACAAACCGATTGCTCCATCAACAAAGGTCAGAATGCACAATGATCCCCTTTACCCAATCAAATATCTATGCTAATAAAGATGCGGCTTGAGAACTACTTAGCTGCCACCATTCATTAGCATAAAAACTTAGCAGCTGTTTACCATTCATTAGCATTTTAATGACAGACAATTTGCCATGTTAAACACAGATTGTTTTAAAGTACTGGTAGATCTCCTGAATAAATATAAACTGCTTTCATCAATTCCCTCACCTCAACCTTGCTGTTTCACTTTTAAAACCTGCTTTTTCATGTCACTTCACCCAGACTCACTGCTTCAAAGGAAGTTTGTGCAAATGAGACATGAATGGCAATAAAGTGCTCCCCACCTCACCCCAAATTAGGTTAAGCTTTAATGCTTCTGTCACCTTATTTCAGATTTTGCTGCTACGCCTGCTGCTGGGAAACATTTCTCCTCACCTTGGGATGCCTAGGTTGGTAGGAAGTACAAGCAGAAATTTGTCCAGAATACATTGTACCCTGCAAGAAAATGCTTAGTATCTTTAAAACTTGCTGAGAGAAAAAAAAAGAGTTGAAAATATAATGAGCATAAAAGCATGATACAATGTATCTTTTACATTGCTATGCTCATGGGACAGGACCAGCCTTGGTCTTTGTATGAACTATTCGGCAGCATTATGTAAGACATCTCCTATATGTAGTTCTATTTCAAAGCAAAGGATACAACCTTGTATATATTCTAATGAATCAAGTCATAACAGAGGTCCCTTACTTGATAATCAAGATTTTTAATAATTTTTAAGATTTTATTTATTTAAAGCAGCGAGAAAGCAGGGGTTGGGAGGAGAGAGGGAGAGAGAGAATCTCAAGCAGACTTTCTGCTAAGTGTGGAGCCAGAACTTGGGGTTCGATCCCAGGACCCTGAGATCATAACCTGAGCCAAAATCACGAGTGGGATGCTCAGCTAACTGAGCCAGATGTTTATACTATTTGCTGTATATATAGATCAAACTCACTGACCTAAAATGAAATACACACAAGTGGGTATGCCTAGCCCAAAGATCCAACAGTCACCACTCTCACATGGAAATTGCACGTGTTTATATACTGTCCCATAAGAATGCAGTTAACCCTCTCCCCAAATTTCATTTTCATTGTAAAATCCAAATTGTATTTATTTGTAACTATGAAACTAATGAGAGAGACAGCTCACCACTATGATCATAAAACTATTCTTCAACCAACTGCCTCTGTAACATAATAGGTGCTTTATTATGTCAATGGATTATGTTGTAATCCATCACAATAAAACCTCATTTGAGGGCTTGGTGAGATGTGAAATTATTGCCTTAGTCTTTGACCTTTAGAGATATAATCTTGAAGATTTAGTTGATAGCTCTAAGGTTTCCTAGTGGCTCTTCTCTGTGTATCATAACATGAGCAGACAAAACACCTCCGTGTTAGAAGGAGGAAACGCCAAAGTCATAGAAAAACTGTATGGAGAAGCATTTATAGAATGAGATCAAATCTATGCTATATCCGAGAGAAAGGGTTTTTCCTTATGCCAGTATTATGTATGTCTGCCCTAGTGTGTACTGAAATAAAAAGCTTAACATATAAAAGTCTATCGGGTGGAGGCAATGCCAATTATAGAATTCCCAGAGATGTCATTGAAGAAATTAAAAGGAGTGACACTTCAGAAGTCCTACCAAACTCAGTTTTCTCTTTTCACTGCTGTCCCAGCTTTGTTGCCTCTTACCCTGAGTGACTTTCCCTCTTAACCTCCACCATCACCACCCAGCACCACCCAGCATCTCCTCTCCCCCTCACTCATCATTTCCCTACTTTCATCAGTCTAACATGTGAGGAAAACAAATTTGTCATGAGACCAGGGCTATGTGAGTTGGAGATGTGACTGATAAAGGATTTTGTTTCTGAAAAGGCCACATAATAATAATAATAATAATAGAGATAACATTTCTATAGTTCATACTATGTGCCTGGCACTACCTGTAAGCACATTACATATGCATATATAGAAGTATACCCACAGATAATATATACATATTTGTACATGTATACCCATATATACTCATTATAAATTGAATCAGACAAAATGTATTTTACTTTTTAAGAGAAGGTAAGAAATGTTACTATTTAATGAGATTTTACTCTATGTGAGGTATAACTAAGTAATTTGTGTCCCTTATTTTATTAAATTATAATACAATTCTGTGAGGTTTGTATTATTATCCCCATTTTACAGATGAGAAAGGTGAGCCTTAAGGAGATTGAGTTCATCTAGTATGTGGTAGGGCCTGGGTTATCTAGCTCTAAAGTCCAGCCATCATTTCACAAAGTAGGTTATATGTAAAGTTGTTAAGTGAAAAAGATTCTGTCCTCAAATACATTTAGAAAATGCTGGCTTCAACAAAGTTTAAAGTGGCTCTTTTTTGCAAGACATCTTGGAGCTTATAATATACTAACAGGCACTGTGCATGTCTAGACAGATATAATTTCTACTTTCCATTTCTTGAGCACAAAACAATACTTTGTTGTTGTTGTTGTTTGTTTGTTTTCTTCCATAGAGCTTCTGGAACAATTAGAAAGCTTGGCATGTCCTTCAGGCAATGCTGTTCTACACACATGAACTGTACCAATTCAAGAGTAAGATGATGACTTTCAGGTCTACCATTTTCTTGTTGTGCAAATTTGTGATGAAGGATAGTAGGAAGAAAGGCAGGCAGGGACAAGGGACCCCCACCATAAGAGGAAACCAACCTTAGGAGGACTTGACATCACCCTGGAAGGAGCCCTCCACCCTTTCCCACATAATGGATAGATGACAAAAACCTGATTGGATGACAGAGAGGGTTAATCAGATTAAAAGAGCCTGCAAAGGAGCCCATAGAATCCACTAGACTTAGAAAATCTGATGGCAACCGTCTCAGGTCCCCTCCGTCTTCAGGAGCTCTGTGGTATCACTTTGCTATTGCTCAATACACCTTCCTTTGCTTCCCACCACTCTGTCTGATCTACCTCTTCATTCTTGGAAGTGGGATCATCGAGAACGATGGGCACCGAAGGAGAAAGAAATCCTGTAACACTTGGACAAATGATTTTATTTCTTTATTCCTCTATCTTCTTTTTTATAAGTTGGGGAAAATAAGAGTAGCTACAGCATAGGGCAGGTAGGAATACTAACAGATTTTTCTATGCAAAATGCTTAATCCTAAACCTGACACCTAGCAAGTGTTCAATAAGCTTTGATTACTGTAGTTATGAACCATTCCTACTCCTCTCACACTATGCCATATCCCAGAAGGCCATAAATACTTAAGTTCGTTAATACTTGCAAAAGACAGGATATGTAAGGGATCATAAATTATCAACAAAATGCTAAAGAGTTTCAAGAAAGAAACTGCATCTGGTTAGGAGTTGGGTTCATAAATGTTTTCATAGATGAGCTATCTCTTAAGATAAGCCTTGGGGAATGGTTGGTATTTTGAGAGGTAGATATGGGAGAATGGTGGAGGGAAATGCAAAAGCAAAAAACACGGAGAAAATTGAATGTATTAAAATTCAAAACCTTAAGGATTCAAGATACTCTTAAGCATATGTGGTTTAGAAGGTAAAACAAGAAAGAGAAAAGCAGAGTATCTAAATGACCTTGGAGTAAGCAAAGATTTCTTCTTTCTTTTTCTTTTTCTTTTTTTTTTTTTTGAGACTCAGTTATTCATTAGAGAGAGAGAGGGAGTGTGAACAAGGGGGGGGTGGGGGGGGTGGGGGGCAGTGGGACAGAATCCCAAGCTGATTCCCTGACGAATCCGGAGCCCTAAGTGGGGCTCAATCCCACAACCCATGAGATCACGCCCTGAGCCAAAATCAATAGTCAGATGCTCAACTGACTGAGTCACCCAGGTGCCCAGCAAAGATTTTTTAAATAGGAAACAAAAGATATTAATCATAAGGGCGCCTGGGGGGCTCAGTTGGTTAAACATCTCACTCTTGATTTCAGCTCTGGCTGCGATATCAGAGTTGTGAGATGGAGCCCAGCGACCAGCAATGCATTCAGTAGAGTCTGCTGAAGATTTTCTTTCTTCTTCTGTCCCTCCCCCATTCTCTCTCTCTTTCTGTCTTAAATAATTAAATCTTTAAAAGAAAGATGTTAACCTTAAAAAAACTGACAATATAGAAAGAATGAAGCTTTGGGAATATAACATATCAAAGGAATGAAAAGGCAATCCACAGAGTGGGAAATTAAAATATATACTTTGACAAAGAACTTTAATCTAGAATACAGAACTCCTTAATATCAGTAAGAAAATGAAAACATGATGGGAAAAAATGGGGAGAAAATTAGCCACTTCACAAAAATATATACTAAAATGGCCAGTACTTAGCTTCATTAGTAATACAGTTTAGCAATTAAAAAAAAAAAAAGGGGGCATGCAAGTTAAAACTGCAATGAGTTATCACTGCATATCCATAAGAATGGCTCCTATGAGTAAAGATTGAGAATGTTAATAAAGATATGGAGCAACTAGAACCTTTTTCCCCCCAGTTTTTTGTTTTGTTTTGTTTTTAGTTTTTGTTTAAATTCCAATTAGTTAGTATACAGTATAATACTAGTTTCAGGTTTACAACGCGGTGATTCAACATTTTCAGACATCACCTAGTACTCATCACAACAAGTATACTCTTTAATCCCTGTCACCTATTTAACCTATCCCCCCCACCAATCACCCCTCTGGCAAGTATCAGTTGTTACAATTACTGTTACAACAATTGTGAGGGTTTAAAAAAAAAAATCATTTTTTTAAAGATTTTTATTTCTTTATTTGACAGAGAGAGAGAGATCCCAAGTAGGCAGAGAGACAGGCAGAGAGGGGAAGGAGGCTCCCCACTAAGCAGAGAGCCCGATGTGGGACTTGATCCCAGGACCCCAAGATAATGACCTGAGCTGAAGGCAGAGGCCCAACCCACTGTGCCACCCAGACGTCCCTAAAAAACTGCTATTTAAATACAATTTAATTAACAGATATTGTATTATGCGTCTCAGAAGGAGAATTCAGTGATGCATCAGTTGCATACAATACCCAGTGCTCATTACTTCAAGTGGCCTCCTTACTGCCCATCCCCTCACTCACCTCCCCTCTAGCGACCCTCTGTTGGTTCCCTATAGTTAAGAGCCTCTTATGGTTTTCCTTATTTTATTTTTCCTTCCCTTCCCCTATGTTCATTTTTTTTTCTTAAATTCCACATAAGTGAAATCATATGGTATTTGTCTTTCTCTGACTGACTGATTTTGCTTGCAAATGGCAAGATTTCATTCTTTTTGATGGCTGAGTAATATTCGTGTGTGTGTGTGTGTGTATTTAGATGATACACCTATCTATATATGGAATACCTATATGGATGTACATATATATACCACACCTTCTTTATCCATTCATCTGTCAATGGACATCTGGACACTTTCCGTAATCTGGGAATTACAGAGATTGCTGTTACAAACACTGGGGTACATGTGCCCCTTCAAATCACTATCAGTTGTTACAATTACCTTGAAAACCCATTTAGCATATCTACTAAAATTGAACATATATATGCTCTATGATTCAGCAACTTCCACCTCTAGGTATTTAGCCAACAAAAAGGATATGTACTAGAATGCTTATAGCAATACTATTTATAGCAGCCACAAACTAGAAATTAGCTAATTAACCCATCAACAGTAGAAATAAATAATGTTGGTTCTTCATGCAATAAAACATTCACATTATGGATTACAGCAATGAGAACAAATGATTTATAATTAGATGCTACAACAAATAGACCTTCCAAGTATGATGCTGAGAAAAAGAACTAAAATACGGGAGCATGTGAACGTGCTGTATGATACTAATTTACACAAAGTAGGAAATCATGCAAAACGAATGTATACTGCAAGGATAGGCTCTCCTTGGAGGAAGGATGCGGGAAGTGACTGAAAGGGGGCATGAGAGGGTGCTGGAAATTTTTCTGCCTGATCTTGGTGCCAGTTACACAGGTCTGTTATGCTTGTGTACATTCATCCACTGTACACTTGTGTGCACATTTCTGGTGGTTTTCTCCAACAGAAACTTTTAAAATGTGTTCAATGATAATAATTTTAGTAAACTATTGTTGGCAAATACAGGCAAAATTTTCCAATAAGAAAAACATCTTCAAACGCTGTCAAGTACTTTTAGGATGAATATGATGTTTTTTTCCCCACTGCCAGCTTGATTTTGCTCAAAATGATTTGTGAGAAAATAAAATTTCCCTTTAATGCTGCTGCTTCCTTGTTGAATTTCCTAAGTGGATGGAAGAGACTAACACAGGATCTACTGATGCCAAAGAGAAAAATGTGTATCTAGAACTCTGAGTCTATAAAATCTTCACAATTGGCAGTTCTGTTTCTGAATGTCCTTTGGGGCACCTCAGGGTTTCCCCCAAAGAGCTCCAACAGCAGCATCCTGGCAGAATGTTGCATTTAAAAATAAATCCTTCTGAGTAGCACACTGAAGTTTATGGGCAATAATGAAATGCTGCTGCAAAAAACAGCAGAGAAGTCACATCGTGATAGATTTTAAGCTACAGTGTCTGTTGGGTTTAGCAGTGACACGCCAGCTTTTACACAAAACGATGAATCTTTCACTAGGACGCAACGGATGGCTTTTTGAATGTGTGGCAATAGAATACTTAGAGCCAAGTGGTGATTCATTTATACTTGAATATTTTGCTTATGTATGGACTTTCTTATGTTTAAATCCTGAAAAAAAGGTTAATATTTTTGTTTGTTTGTTTGTTTGTTTTGGTTTTTACTCCGTGGTACAAAATACAGTTTGACTAAACACGTAACATACTTCATTAGTGGTCATCATTTTGGAAACAGAATTGAAAAATCTGAGAATTTCAGAATCTAAGTAAAGACGTGGTTCTCAAAAAAAAGTCTTGAGGACCAAGTCTTCTTTGCAGCTGAAATTACATTTTTGCTTTGTTATCTTTTTTCCATTTGTAGCCCGATTTTATTAAGCATCACCATGCAAGGAAGAAAAATAAAGAAGGGAAAACAGGATTCTGACAAGTGCTTTGTCATTTTTTTGAAATAGTTTTTAATATACCTGACTTATCAAAAGGGAATGTCATGTGCTTAGTGCCTAAATTACTAAGTCTTTAGAGAAGCCAAAATTATCTCCAGACAGGGCTTTACTAAAATTGTCTGAGGTCAAGAATGGATTGGGAGGTCACAGTAGCCTGATGAAACTTTCTGGCAAAAAGACGTAGGGAGATGCTCCTGTGCTACATTTGCCCAATGACTCCTGTCTATGGCATCAAGATGCTTTCATGGAGTTTGAAGCCTGTATCAGAGGAACTTTTTTCTCTCCCTTCCCAGCATGTGAAGGACCTCATGGCCGCATGGACTCATGGTTTATTTTAGAAACCTCCCAAATAAGGCAGACTTTCCTAGGAAAAGCAACCACTGTGTTTCTCAAACTGTTGAATACTTCTAGAGGAATTATAGTTCATAAAATTTTAGAGGAATTCACCCTTTGTTTTGCATGAGATAAATGATTAAGAGAACTTAATCCAACATGATGTCTGACTGATGGTAGACATTGCCCAGAGACATTGTTTTGAATATTGATGTCTACACAATCGAAGATGTTTAGGAATCATATACTGAAGTCTTGGTCTTCTTTAAAAATTTAAATAGATTTGTATTTGGTCTGTTTTCTTTTTATTTAATTATTATTTTTTAAAGATTTTATTTATTTATTTGACAGAGAGAGATCACAAGTAGGCAGAGAGGCAGGCAGAGAAAGAGGAAGGGAAGCAGGCTCCCTGCTGAGCAGAGAGCCAGATTCGGATTCGGGGCTCAATCCCAGGACCCTGGGGATCATGACCTGAGCCGAAGGCAGAGGCCTTAACCCACTGAGCCACCCAGGTGCCCCTTTTTTTATGTTTTGACTGAAATTTAGGAGTATTCCCTTTTCAGTGAGATTTTAATCTTAATGTTTTATTTGTTTTTATTACTATGTTTTGAAAGATTTTATTTATTTATTTGACACAGAGTGAGAAAGAATGAGAATGAGAGGGAGAACACACGCAAGGAGAGTGTGAGAAGGAGAAACAGAGTCCCCGCTGAGCAGGGAGCCTGACAGGGCTCCACTCCAGAGCCCTGGGATCATGACCTGCATGGAAGGGAGATGCTTAACCAACTGAGCCACCTAGGTGCCCCTTAATGTTTTATTAATATGAATAATGAAAGAAAGAGATTTAAATCAAAGAGAAAAGCCAGGGAAGTCAAGAGCCAACATCTCTATTTTAAAGAATAGTGGAAGATCAATTGCAGCACCTTATTTTACAGAATTCTTTTAGTATTCCCAATGACATTAAAAAAAAAAAAACCGCATTAAAACTACGCTTTCAAGCATACTGTTTAGGTCAACGAAACTAATTCAAATAGCTTCGTGGCAGGAGGCACACATATATTTGTTGGTGGTTTTTATACTGAAGTACTATCAGTTACTGAAACAAAAATGCTATCTGAAAAGACACATTTTTTCCAAGCTATAGCAACTGACCTTCCACTGGAGCAGATCAAAGCACCAAAACCATGGAGGCCTCTGAGTCTGTCTTTAGGCCTCTCTTCTGCAGCTCCCGAAAGGGCCAGGCTGAACGGGCTGCGTACAGCAACTCGGGAGGTCAACACATCCAGCTGCTGCTATAAATTCTAGCTCCAGGATACAAAATGTTTTAGACCCTGGCTTCAGAGAATTTCAGTTCTTGCATTTGGTGACTTAGCTATTTGCATTTAAGAACCAGACAGGGGAAAAGGAATAGTGGTTTACTTAATGGTCCTTTAAAAAGATATTTTTTTCCTCCAGAAGCTTGCCCAGTTTAAAGAAATAGAGTTAATATTTGCTCTGCTGGTGTTCTCTACTCCCACCTTGGTAGAGAAAAGACGTTTCCTTAGCTTAAATATTAACTAACATTTCAAAGCTATTCAAAAGCTGTTGCCCATGTTTAAAAAACAAAACAAAACCAAAAAACAGTAATGGGCTTCTAGAAAGCACAGTTCGGGAATAAACAGGACACCAACAACTGTGCCATTATACACTTTTCCCTTTTTGCATACATATTCCATGGCTTCCATATTACAGTGCACTATACAGAATTCAGGACAAATTCTAGTAGATTATAATACTGGCGACCATCATAGACAAGGCCACTCTTGGTGCTCCAACCGCCAAGAAGCCATTTTCATCCAGAGACTGCAGAGATGGCTCCCATTTGGCATCCAGGCACCATGAAACCTGCCATTTCATCCCTGTGGAAACCTGGCATGGGTGACTAATGTGGACGTGCTAGGAATGGGGTGAGCAGAGATTGTAAATACTGGGGAGACAGTGAGGTTCACTTGGGCAAAAGGTGAGGGGGATTTGAGGAGGGAGGGAAGAGCAGCTAAGTTTGGCTGACTTTTAGAGAGGAGACTAGAATTAACACCAATTCCTTACTTGGAGTTTCCTAACATCTCACTCCTAAAATGATTTTTTCCCCTTTTATCTTTAATCGTATTGTCAAACTCTAGGATTAGATCTAGGATTGTCAAAATAGGATGAAGTAGAGCAGAACAAAAACAATATAAGTAGGAACAACTTGGTTAAGGAGGAATATAATCTCCTTAAAGGAGGAATATAATCTCCTTAAAGGAGCTGGGCAAGTGGGAGGCAGTGTCATATCATCCTTATGCTGAGAAACATGGGGTCTTGTGACCTAGGGGATGCTTACACTCCCAAGGGTCTTTAGTGGGTATTGAAGGGAATGGTGACCCCTGACCCAGCTTCTTGGAACTCTTGCCATTGTCCTGATCCTGGAAACTGAGGCTCCCTGCTTCAGTCATTCAGACGGCTTCTGGGGGCGCTAGTGATATGCGAAACAGCATCAGATAAGGCCGTCCAGAGAATGCCCAAGGATTTTCTGCATTGGAAGTGATTCATCATAAATGATCGCCCCTGTCCCTGTGTATCATGTTTATTTTTGTACCATTATCCTGACTTTGTACCAGTTTTTCTTCTATGGAATTTCTTTTTGGCATCTTAAATGACTCAATCTCACTTCCCCAGTGAACACCAAAAGTCAAAGACATAATGATTTTTTAATAAGGCGCCACATGGAAAGTAGAGAATTTAATCATAGTACTCATCATTTTCCTTGTCAATGATTTGCTTTATAAGGCAAGGAAGGAATGGAAATAGTTTTTTTTAGAAGAACATTTGTTTTGACTCTTAGTCTCTTCTGAACTTCAAATAGCCTTTTAAGCTCCCTTTGCCTTAAAGGACACAAATGGAAAAGCATCAGACCTGTGCTCAATGTATTTAATTTGACAAAGCATGTTGCCAGTTAAAGAAAATACAAAAAAGAACCCAAGGTTCCAAAATTGTACAATCTCTATTTTCAAACGTTGATTGACTTATGTGTCTGTCTTTTTTTCTCTGACACCTTTCTTCTCTGTGTCTCTGTTATCTCGCACAGTCTCTCTACCATCCCCGCCTCTCACCTGTTTATCTTTTCTACTTCTCCCATTCCTCTAGTCTCTCTCAGGTCTCTGTTTCGCTCTCTTTCTACCTCTGCATACAGACCTGTCTGTCTCTCTTGTCTCTTTGTCTCTGTCTCTGTCTCTTTCCATAATATTGCTGAGGAACTAGAAAGTATTCAGACTGTCATTTGCCTTCTTTTATAGCATTCACTGTGTTTTCAATAGTTGCTTCCATAAATCAAGACAAAAAGACAGATTTTACTAATATCAGAACAAGTTTGTCTCTGTGACAAGATAAAACAATTAGATGAAGGTCACATCTCTAGTTATGTCTCAAGTAGTCATGTCAGTTGCAACCACTGAAGACTGTTATTATATACAATCACATGTTAATATCTGCTATACTCACAACAGAGTAGAGCAAGTTAAGAACTTAAATTCACCAGGTTCACTTGGGCAAAGGTGAGGGGGATTCAGTGGTGTGTGTGTGTGTGTGTATAAAGATTTATATTTATTTATTAGACAGAGAGAGAGAGAGAGCACAAGCAGGGGGCAAGGCAGGGGGAGAGGGAGAAACAGGCTTCCCACTGAGCAGGGAGTGCAATGCAGGCCTGGATCCCAGGCTCCTGGGATCATGACCTGAGCAGAAGGCAGACGCTTAACCGACTGAGCCACCCAGGCACCCCTCAGTGGTATATTTTTATAAAATTCATCATCAGTGTCCTGGGTTATACAAATACCATGGCTTCCTGTTGGGGAACACAAGGTGCTTTAACACACATTAAGTAGACTTCTAACATGTTACATGGCTTATGATCAATCATCCCACATTTTTCTGATGAAGAAAATGGTGCTCAGGGAGAAATGATTCCATGACAAAGCAAAAACAGAATGAAGCCAACAATGAGCTCAAGGCTAGAAAAAAATTTTCTTTCAGAATCAGGTATGAGCCTGATTGTGATAGCTACACTGAGCACCAGTTCTGCTCAGAAGCCTCATATCACAGGGTCTCTAGCACCTTGGAAAAATTAAAGCTCATGGGCTTTAATCCATTCATTTTTTGCAAGAGTCTACTGAACCCTCAGTGTTTATACTTTTGACCCAGCTGTGAGGTAGACAAAAAGACGACGATGCTCTTTTACTATTTTCTGAACCACCTGAAATCCTACTGGGGACTACGAGATAAAAACATCTACCTAGTGCCAAGACTTCTTAAGTTCTTTCCTAACAGTAATATTTATTCGTGTTTAAAAAAATGACAAAACTGAAAAAGAAAAGGAATTTTATGTGGGGAAAACTAAAGTGATAACATTAAAACAGAAATGAGAATTTCACCATCATCGATTGTATACATACAAACTACATCTATCCTCAAAACAAACAATACTCCCACTTAAGGAGCTAAATTTACCTAGTTTCCAGAGAGATTTCTATGCCCAAGGGTCTAAATAAACATTGAAGCCATTGAGTTTTGACTTAAACTAGATGAAACATTAAAAACTTAAAACATGCTTATCATAAAAACCATGTGACGAGTGCAAATAACCCATGTCACCTAATTTTGTGACAGGCCACCAGCCACTATTCTGTCAGTTTGATTGTGAATGCTTAAATAGGTATAATCATCAGCTTAAATATACTTCGCAAAGAGAAAAGTGAGAGACGGTTCTAAATCCTTGGATTAAACATGAATTTCATTTTTACCAACTAGTTATTCTGAGACAAACTTCAAAAGGAAAAAGATAAAGGACATGTGGGCAATCAGTCACATCTTTATTATATTTAGCAAAATGAACCAATATTATAATTTAAATAAAAACAAATTAGGAAAACCAGGATGATATTGGGCAGGGAAGTTGTGAAATTAGCCAATTCTATTTGCTCTAATTCTGCTACTTTTCTCTGAAATTGATTTTAACTGTTTGACATTTTTGTCACATACTTCATGAAAAAGTTCCCTGAGGTGTAAATGCTGATTAGCCAGCAATGCTTACCTTCGTTTTTAAGATTACAGTCCACGTTCACTTCTGCATTCAAGCTCTGTGCGAAGTATGACATCGAGAGATAAATAATTCCATCATTTCAACCTGATGTTTCTGTGAAATGTGGTGCTAGGAGACAGCCGACGGGCACTGCGTCTGAACAAATCATATGTCCTGTAATTGCCGCTTAGCTCTAATTACTATTGAGGATAGTGTTTGCAACTTGATTCCAGGGAGAGGGCAGACTACCTTCTGACGACACCGGACCAAATATATCCTAAAAGACTGACAATTACTTTCTTTCATGTAATTTTTCTGAGTAGCTTCAGCTACTCAGAAACTACTACTCGGCCATGGCAAAAATGAAATCAAATCATCTGCCACCCAACTCTCCTTTCCAACAAGACAATACAATTTGCTCAAAACACTTACTTGTTAAAACAATTTGGAATTTTGGGGTATCACTGAGATTTAAAGGGATTATTTTTTTCTTTTCTAGGTGGGCAACTAAATTTTTATTTTAAAATTGCTTTTTATTTCAAAAAGGACTGTGTTCTCAAAATATGAACTTTGTCTATGTTCTCTTAGTTTGAAATAATTTATTTGCATGCCATTAGGCCTGAAGAATTTCCTTCCTTTCCTGTGCATTTTTAAGTTTTAAGTAGATTCATAGCATATAATTTAGAAAAGACTAAAGCAGGTAACAATTTGATGTTGATACATTAAGATGGATGTTTATGCCTTTCAGTGCCAGAAGCCTAATTTGAGTTACGCGGGTGAATTATCATAGTGAAATTAGCAGTTGTGCAGGCTTGGAACTGAAATGATACATTATGCACTCATATGTCTAATCTCACTTTGTCCAGTGGCATCTGATCATGAAGGTTTCTGATAGATCCATGTGACACGTATGGCTATGACTGAATGGTGTTTTGCTTATGCTAGGCTGACTGCCATTGATATTGATAAGTTAGCTTGGTGGGAATTTTGACTGAGTGAAAGAAACTTGAAATGACGGATGTTATAAATGTTGGGAAGGATTTTGCACCTTTGGTTGTGCAACTTAACAACATTTGCCAACCACAGCCAACACTTTAGTGACATACAGAGCAAACTACACCCACCCAAATTCAAAGATCTGATGTATCTGCTTATGTCAGATTTGCATGGTAACTATCAGGGACAGGTAAACCTAAGAGAATAATTAGATGCAGCAACCAAAATGGTAATTACAATACCGGCTCTTAGAATGAGTTCATAACTCTAAGCCCCACCATCTCAGTTGTTATGAATAATAACAAAGTAGCATTCTAAATGGGACACAGCACCCTCTATACTTATTTCCCCCCCCCAAACAGCAGTTCACACTTCTTGCTCATATAACATTGTTGTTCATGATTAAAATAAACTTGTCTGGCTCAGTTGGTTAAGCATCAGACTCTTGATTTCTTCTCAGGTCATGGTCTTAGAGTCGTGAGATCAAGCCCCACATAGGATTCCATGCTGGGTGTGGAAACTGCTTAAGATTCTCTCTCTCTCTGCCCCTCCCCTCTAAAAAAAACCTTATAGTCACTGCTGTGGTTTTCACTTTTATTTTTTTATCTTTTTTTTTTTTTTAAAGATTTTTATTTATTCATTTGATAGTCAGAGATCACAAGTAGGCGGAGGGGCAGGCAGAGAGAGAGGAAGGGAAGCAGGCTCCTTGCGGAGCAGAAAGCCTGATTCGGGGCTTGATCCCAGGACCCTGAGATCATGACTCGAGCTGAAGGCAGAGGCTTTAGACCACTGAGCCACCCAGGCACCCCTGTTGTTTAACTTATTTTAAAAAATCTATACCTAAATTTAAAAATCTAGAACACTCCTAAGAAAACTCGGTGTTCAGTAGGGATTCAGCTAGGCAGATTATTCCATTCTTTTTTGTCTAACTTTAAATCATGCCTGATTCCTGAAGTATTTTCCAGAACATTCCCAGGCCTGGCATACTAGTCCATCCTCAAACTCTCACAGCTTTTACTTGTACCTCCCATAGGCCCTTTGTTTAGTTCAGCAGTACATGAAATGTGGTCCCTAGACCAGAAGCATCAGCATCACCTGAGAACTTGTTAGCAAAGCGAATTCCCAAGCTCCATCCGAAACTTGCAGAATTATAACCCCCTGGAGTGGAATCTAGAAATCTGTGTTTTAACCAGCCCTCCAAGTGATTGGACACACACTTATGGTGGAGAACCACTGGTCCATGATGCATGTATGTACCAAGAGTGGTAGGAGAATGTGATAAGGAACATTTAAGCTTCTATGGGGGAAACTATGGAAGAGCTAAAGGCCTAGCAGAGGGCTGGCATTTAAGTGGTGGTCTAGACGGGCGGCAAGAGACTGAATGAATGAAAGAGGCACTAGGCATCCCTTACCTGGCTAACCTGTCATGTGTGCCCTTGAGTTAATGCAGCCCTACAAATTCCAAGGTCTTACTCTGTAAGTTACCATCATTCTTCAATCATTTCATTCTTCAGGAAAACAAGGAAAACTTCCCTGATTTTTGTCAGCTTCTTCGTCTACCAATTTCTCTGTCTTTTCCTTTAATTCCTTTTAGCATAGCCTATATTTCTTTTTCACTTTTTTTTACTCTCCCTTCAATTAATAAATCTGGCTTCTGATTTCTCCATGTTAAGAAAACTATGGTTTTGATGTTCTTTATCAGTCCTCCTTTTGTATTTCTAAACATCCCCTGGACTCTTCTCACCTGTATTATCCCACTGGCATCTCAACTTGAACATATACAAAATTGAACTAGATCATCCTAGCTCCCCTAAAGTCTAGAAGAGACATACTTCCTCTGGTGTTCTTTATTTTGCTGCCTAGCACCACGAGTTTTGGTTATACAGACTACAACTTGACTCTATTTGACTTTTCCCTTTTCCTTGCCCTGAATCAAGTTAGTTACATTTATGACACCTTTCACCTCCTATCCTTTTTCACACCCATTCTTGTTACCTCCATTCAGGTCCTCATTAGCTGTTCACTAGTATAATTCTTTAATCACTGTAATCCCCCTGTGGTTAAATGAGTTCCTGAGAAGGATAGCTTGAATCAATCATTTCCCTGTTCAAATGTCTTCCATTGCTCCCCTTAGTGAGTTACAGGCTTTGAAATCCAATACTGTGCACCTGTTCAAATCACTACTCTGCTACTTACCAGCTGGGCAACATTAAGTGAATTAATTGACTTGTTAAGCCCGTTTTCTCAGCTGACAAGTAGGAATAAACACTAATCAAATCTCATGAGGAGACCTGAAGGAACTAACACATGGAAATTCTTACTAAAGTGCATAGAAGGCTGAAGGATTTAGCAAATGGTAAGCATTATTATTACCGTCACCAAAACCATCGCCATAGAATACAATTCCAACACTGGTTCAGCAGCCATCACCATCCTTAAACTTAACTGAAACTTTCTAAGATATGCTCAACTGAACTATTTCTCAGGCGTGAGGACAAAATGGTTTTCTTTCCGTCTCTGGCTTTTTAGGCAGTTCTTTTCACCACACAAAGCACTGCTTGGTTCTTTTACATACAACTTTTTTTTTTTTTTTTTTAAGTTCTATAGCTTTGGTTATGCTTCCTCGAAGCTCTTGCCTTTCTGTCACCTCTCATACTCTAGCTTTAAGTGGTATTTTGAATGCCATTTCTTCCAGGAAGCCCTTCTATTTCCAAAACAAAAAAGTACCTTGCTTTCCTTTGAACCTGCAATACATTTCACTAATATCTCTTTTTCAGTATATAAGACATTCTATTGTGTATGTGTCTTTTCCCCTAGGAAACTATCAGATCTTCTGGGTTAGAGACCAGACATGACTTGCTGCTTTTGCTTGGTGTTTCCCCCAGAGAGGGCACTCAACAAATGTACTGAATGAATGAATGAATGAATGAGGTAAAGGGAACAGCATCTACATTCTTACATGAACTGTGCTACTGTGTGCTACCTGGTGAGAGGCTTTCTTCCCCATTGATAATTATGAGGGTCTTCAACATGATGAGAATTACAGAAACAAGTTTTAAAAGGCCCCTTATAAATGGGACATTTTCTTTAAACCTTGGGTTTAAATTCATTCTAGAACTCAGAAGTAGGTTCTGCATAAATAAAGTCATAAACATTCATTGGATTCCTGAGATTGTGCTCAAAAGCGTAATTGACCCATAGGACAGGTGTCATGGCTAGAACGTTACATTAACACCTCAATGCCAGTGTTACTAAAAGGGGTCATGAAAAGGAGTCGATATTCTATGAGTGTTTATGAAGTGCTCAAACTTCCTTATGAAACATCAAACCAGGAATTTTTTTTTCTTCATATTTTAAGACATACTCCAAGAGCTGTAGCCAGAAGCCAATTTTCTTGTGTATTCAAATGATTAGTTTTCCTTGCCAGGATGAATGTGCTCTGGTTCAAGAATGAATTTATAATTGCTGATTATAAATTTAGAAAATGAAAGTCTTCTATAAAGTTGTTGATTTGTTTAAGTTTCCAGAAATCAGAAATTATTTTCTTTTTTAGTTACAATTCTAATATTTAGCTCCTTTGTCTTCATTTTGGATTGATTTTAAATTGACTGTGTGGCCCCTGATACTCCAGCTTCAGTTCCTGTACCCACATCCCCTGAAAAATACATAATGGCCCATTAACAAACTTTTAATTACATTCATTAGGAGAGTCTGTTATTTTAAAGTAACTCTTCAGTGAGTAAATAATCCCTTTTTAATGGAAAAATGATTGCCTTTCCAATTATCTGAATTGCAATTTTGGATTTTCACAAATTTACTTAAAGCAGACAAGCCTATAAAGAAGAAATTATCAATGAAAAAGACCTATTTTTACTGTTACTTATGTTCCCCCTAGTATTGAGCTAGACATTACGATAAACTGAAAATGGGGGTCCTTGGTCCTTGAGAAGGTGACTATCCCGAGAGCAAAAATAGTAAATCTGAAACACTTAGAGACTAATACAAAGACACATAAAATGTAGTGTGAATTATAGGCCCAGAGAGAGATGTACAGAGGTGAGAATATAGCCTCACAAGGACAGGGATCTTTGTTTTCTTCACTAATGTATCCTCAACACTTGGAACTGTGTCTTACAGGTGTTACCACCTCAGGAAAAAAAAAAAAAAAATTGCTCCACCAAAAGGAAAGACAAATGAGTTAGAATGACTGGAGATGTTTCACTGGGAAGGCAGGACTTAAGTAAGACCTTAAGATATGTGATTCCTTGGTTTCTCCTTTTGCTTACCACCTACACCCAGACTACTAGCAAGTTCTGTCTGTACTCCCAGCACAAACTGCAAATCTTTCTACGTCTCTCCATGTCACTGCCACTTTTTAGTCCAAGCCACCAATGTCTATCTGGACTACAGCTAATCGCTCTGAATGGATCTTTCTGGGAACATTTATGTTCGCCTACACCTGGCCTCCATATAGCAGCCAAACTGTTTAAAAACAAATCTCATTATGTTACTCCCATAACACAATAATGACCTCCCATCGCACCCTGATTAAATTCCATTCCTTCCCATGGCCTACATTTATCACATGATTAAGCCCCTGCTTACTTCCAAAACCACACCTTGTATCACCTCCACTTGCCAACCTCTCCCCCTTCTAAGACCCAAGCTTCTTTCCTCTTTCTTGAATTTGTCAAATTCATTCTTATCTCAAGGCTTTTGTCTTTGCTGTTCGGTCAGAGTGGAACTCTCATCCTTAAATTCAATGGTGTCTCAGCTGAGGTCTTTAACAACATGTTTTCTCTATTACGTGCTTCTGTTTTTATCTACTCCATCTACTTCTTTGTCTCTAAAATTATCTAGTTTTTTTACTTGTTTACTGTCTCCTGTCACTACAATATGATCTTCATGACAGCAACAGCTATATTCTAGGTGCCTCATTTCTCACTTCTAGAACAGTGCTAGGCCTCTGACAGGCACCTGGTACAGATTTTGAAGGAATGAATGACTTTCCTCCCCCAGCCTTTTCAAGTATGAAGACACTTCTTACACATCGAAGGATTTGAAGGGTTCCTCACATGTTATTATTCTTTTCTTTCCCATGAGTATTCACTGATTATATATGATGCTGTTATGAAGTCAGGAACATTTTTTCAAATAAAGACCTATCATTATCACAGTAGGGCTGACATACATTTGGCAGGAGTATGATATGTGAGACATGGTATTTATTCAATCAGCCAGATACGTGGTGCACACTTCTGTCGGCAGGTACGTGAGGATCCTTTGCCACAGATTTTACGGGATCACTGAGTAACACGCAGACAATATGAGAGAACAGAGGGATGGAAAACATTCTACTTAGCACTTTCTCAATACAGAGATACAAATAAACTCAGGTGAAGCCTTAGCCTAAACTAAGGATAAGCCAATTTATTCTCTGAACCCTCTAACACCTACTGTGGAGTTTACCGATCATCTTCACACATTTGTATCATAACGGCTAATGCACTACATTTATGACATGTCGACAATATTCTAAGCACTTTATGCCTATATTAATTCACCTAATCCTGCCAATTAACACAGTAAGAGAGGAACTCACTACTACGTGCGTTCTGTAGATGAGAAAACAGGGCACACCAAACTTAAGTATTTTGCTCAAGATCACAAAGCAGGTAAGTGGCAGGGCTGGCTTGTGAAGCCATATCGTCTGGCTCCAGAGTCCGTACTTTAACCATTATGTTATGCTGCCTTCCTGACAGAAAAAGATGGCATCGTCTTCACACTGGGTAGAGAATGTCTTGCATCATACATAGCATATAAGAAAAATTACATATCAAATGTCAGCTACTTCTAAATATGCACATTTTACTCCTAAGCATTTCCAAGCAGTTGTTTTTCTCTTTATGCCACATAAAGGTCTGAAATGCTTAGCAGCAAGTGATTTCATGAAGCAGCTCTATATCATGTGGGAAATCATGAGGATAATCTAAATCAAATACAAATCTCACTGTGCCTTTAATATCACTGTGAAAACAGCATGCTTTTCTAGGACACATTGTGAAGTCTGAGGTGATAAGACAGCCTATCTTAAAATGACTTGAAACCAAAAATGGATTTGTGATTGTTATTCCCAACTCACCAAGGACGTTCCATTTTGACAGGTTAGAACATGTGGATACAGGCCTCACCTTCATATATAAGGTCTAAAAGTATATAAACCTCAGTGATTTCTGCACAGTATTTGGTCAGGCTGTTTATGAAGGAAGTTCAATATTAGCTTACTGAACCAAGACAGAATTCCAATAAGGCCCTTCATTTATTCCCCTCCATCTAGTCCCTCCTTCTTAAAGAGATTAATTAGCCACCCTACGAAATATGAATGAATCAAGGAGGAGTCGTGTCTACTGGGCAGAACACATGTTAAGCAACTTGACCCTTAGGTAATAAATCTTTTGGAAAGCAGGTCTTTTCCCACTGGGACCTGTCTTCACTTTTCTCATGTGAGACCTGGCAAATGGGACATTTTGAGTTTGACAGGCCA
Source organism: Mustela nigripes (assembly GCF_022355385.1). Lineage (NCBI taxonomy): Eukaryota > Metazoa > Chordata > Mammalia > Carnivora > Mustelidae > Mustela > Mustela nigripes. Next base: position 74,066,188 of record NC_081559.1, read on the forward strand.
CTTCTCGGCTCCTCAGCTGACAACTGTTTTACACAGATGTCAGCTGAAATCCTTACTGGGGCACGTAGGGGATCAGAATGTTTGAATCACATCCAGCACCGAGAATCCCTCCTCCCTCAGCTCTCTGCCTGCCCCGCCCATCCCATGCCATCAGCAGCACAGCCCTCCTGCAGGGCAGTCCAGCTCCGGGGAGATGGCCCAGGGCAGGAGTGAGGGGAAGGATCAGCGGTCAGCACAAAGGTGGCTTAGGGTGTTCCTTTGCAAGAAGTTCATTCAGGAAGACGCATCTCTCAACTTCTGCCATTATTCCTTGGTAAGGATTTGGGAGCTGGAGGAGAGATGTGAAGGAATTTAGGGCATTTTCTCATGGTGTGGTAAGATTAGAGTCCGACTCCAGATCAAATTTTGCTTCTACTATTTATTAACTCACAATGTCACTTGGGGGAATTACTCTCTCAACCACAGTTTTCTGATCAGAAATACCTGCCTTTTTTAGGGTTGCAAGGGGAAGAGCATCATAACACATAGAAAGTGCTTGGTGCGGTGGCTGGCAGAGAGTATGGCTTCAATAAATGTTAATTCTATCTTTTTTTCTCTGAAACTGGAAAGGCCAGGTGTTTGGAGGTCTGTGTTTAGAAATGCCTCCAAAATCCTCAGCGCATCCCATTTTCACTGGCTTTGTTTTTGTTTTGCCTTTATGCTTTTGTTTTGGATTCTTATATTAAGATCTATGGACTCTCCCGTCCAAGAATTCAGTGCAGTATTTGCAACCATGTTCATTTTGGGGAAAGAGAAATTAGATTTAGTCAATTCTCAAAGGATTCTATGATTCACAGAGATTAAAAATCTCTGTGCATGTTTCTGAAAAGTTGTAGGCAAAGTGAATATCTTTTTTGTAAATCAAATTTAGCTTTTAATGTACTAGAAGAACCAGTGAGCAAAGAAACTCTCCCACGAATCTTTCTGTTTCATAAACTGCATATTCAATCCAGAGCTCTTCAGTTTTTACAAAAGATTTAGACTTTCAATATCAGGCTTGCTTAAACTAGAACACTTAGTGACATTATATGCATAGTAGTAACTTCCATTAACGATTTACAATGTAGTATGGGGGTCAAGTTCAGGTTGAATGAAAACTGAAAAAGAAGGAACTCCAAAAAGTTCCTGCTCTTAACTGGACAGAATCTTAGTTATCCTCTGCTCCAAAGACCTCATTTTATGAAAGAAGAAATTGAGGTTCTTAGGGGTTATATGACTTGCCCAAGGTCATTGCAATAGTTACAGACAATAAGGAATAACAGCTCTAAAAATAATGACAGTGATTATGATGATGATGACAGCACTATGATCTGTTGAGCATTTACTTGAGCTGAGCCTTTTAAAGGCTTCAACCTCGTGCACTTTTGCTACAACTCTAGAGGAAGATTTTATTAACTCCACTCATTAGATGAAGCACTTGGCCCAGGGCTTCACAGCCTGGAAATGGGCAACTCTCAACTCAGAACCTATTTTGCCTTGAAACGCTGTGTTTTTAGGCTGCTTCCCAGAATACAACAGAACAGAGAATCACACAGTCTTGAAGTAGAAACAAGAGGTTAGTTTGGAAAGATGTGTCTACAACCTTCAGGGTATATACTTGAATGGGTTTTTAAAAAATACAACATTAGACAGTCCTAGATAATACTACACCCTCACAGGTACACATTTGTAGTATTCTAGGATTAGAAGCTCCAGAATATATCCAGGTCGATTGCTTGCCAGACCTCTTCCCAGGCTGCAGGCCAAGGAGATTGGTCCTCGTGGAGTCTAGGCTCTCCTCCTCCACATTCTAAGCCACGTTTTGGGTCTCTAGGATTTCATATGTTCATTTCTAAATGGTCCTAGAACTACTTCCATGGCCTACATAGGTCTCTTTTCCAGATCTCTCTCCCTCGAGGTAGGTAATAGACATGTGGGACCAGTATGGCTATTTTTAGGGAATGTAAGTGGAGCTTGCCAGCCAGGACTGGGTGTCCATACATCTGTAGTATAGGACAGGGCTGGGGTGGGGGAAAAAAAAAAAAAAAAAGAAGGTGGGATAGAAACCATGCTGCATCTTCCATGTTCTGGCATAGAACTTTGGATATGTCTGGGAATTCTAAAATAATATGTAGCCTTCTCAGGTTTTTATGAATATATATTTGTCAAAGTATATGAAATATACTTTACTGAGCAGCTGAACAGCTTGATTTTAAACTATAATAGTTTATAATAGATATATATGGGCATCAATTTTTATCCTTGTCTCAGGGCTCGCATATCATGGGACAAGACAACACATGCTTGTCTGCTTTTCCACCTCCCCATGCTGTTCCTTCTCAGCTTTCTGGGTCTTTGTATCCCTTTGCTATGGCTCCATATTTGCTTTGATTTCCATTTTCCTCACTCCGCTTTTACTGATGACTTGGTATCAAACCCATCTATGATCTATAGACCTATGATCTATGAAATCCATTATCTAACATGTAATGAGGGCTGATTAGAAGCCATAGAGGTACTATGTAGAGAACAATGGACAAGAAACCCTCAGTCCCTGCCCTCATGTGACAGCTCTGCTTGAAAATAAATACACTTAAAACACAGCATGACAAATGTGATGACAGAGAATTACTAGCTATGCTGAGGGAACGTAACTCTTCACCAGGTGTCCAGTAAGGTTTCCTTGAGAAAGTCAGGTCTAAACTGAAAACCTGGAGTAGGATTTACCTGGGCAAAAGGTAGGAATGAAGTAGGAGATGTTTGTTTTAAGTAGAGGGGATTACACATCAGGTGAAGCCTGTAGCCAGGGCAAGCATCGTGCCCTGAACTGAAAGAATTTCAGCAGTGACTAAAGTATGTTTCTGGGGTGAGAAATGTTCCTGGAGAGATAAACTGGAACAAGACCAAGCCAGGTCTTAGAAGTCATGGTAACGTGTTCAGGTTTGACCTAAATGTGATGGGGAGTCAAAGGCAGATTGGAAACAGGGGCATGACGTGATAAGACTTCTATATGAGGACATCAATGGTTGAAATACGGATTATGTGTATATACCAGAGTTGCTGCTGGAGGAGAGGGGGCAGGGAGGGGCAGGGCAGATGGTGCAAAGTCCGAATAGCAGGCATTACAGCAATTCAGGGGAGGGACAGTTTTAGCATGAATTGCTTGCGGGTCAGGTTGTAGTGAGAAGACTGAGGAAAGAGGTAGAATCAGGAGGATGTGATCACTGGTGGGATCTGAAGCTAACCTCCAGTGGACTAAAGGGAAGCTCCCAGCCTGGGCAGATGGAGGGATCAATCGCAGAAAAGGAACACACGGGGAGGTGAAAGCTTGAAGGGGAATTTGGTTTCTGAGCAAGTCACAGCTTTTGATTTTCATCTTTGGATACCACACATTGAGGCTGAGAATGAGGGCCTACCTGTTAAGACTTTGGGGGTCTCCTCTTCCAACTGTGCCCTGCCACCATCAGGAGGAAGGGTGGACGAGCAACAACCAGGAGAAGGAATTCTTAGATGAGGCTTGCATTTATAATTCCTCTGTAAAGATCATCATTTGTTTAAAATACTTTGCTGTCATAAAAGTTACCAGGATTATTCAATAAATGACAATGTTTCAGAATTTTCAGTTATGTTGGATTGGGGGGGGTCTCAAATATTACAGCAAGGATTCAGAGTTAGTCAGTCTGTCAAGATTTTGCTCTCAAATATTTGATGTTAACCAAAAAAGTTGATCCTTTAAAGATGAAGAAAGTTACTTAGCGAATGGCTAATACACATCCTTCCTGAACATATCTTCTCAGACTTTACACATGCATTCCATAGTACATCAATGATAGAAATTAATCTTTATCCATACACCTGAGTTGTAGTCTTTTCTCAGTCTCCAGGAATTTCACATGGGTTATTAATTATACCAGAAGAAAATTTTAAGAAATAGTACTTCGTTTCAGATAAAAGGAAAAGTGCAATTTTATTTTTTATTTTGCCAGACTAAACATCAACAAGGATTGCTAACAATCCTTTATGAAGTTAGCAGCTATCAGAAAAAAGCAAAAACAAAACCAAAAAACAAACAAGCAAAAAACCCAAAGGATGGGTCCAGTTTTTTGAAAACAAACTTTTCAAAAGTAAATGTATCTTTCTGCTCAATATTGATGAACACTGTCTGCATTATTTATTAGCCATATCATATGTAGTACAGTTAGGTCTTTTAAAAAAATCTAAAATTTAGGTGAAAAAGCCAAATTTAAGAAAGTTACTTCTGAACTTCTTAGCGATTGTGCTGTGTGAATTTTTAAGGTGAAAAAAACCCAGAAATCAATACTATGTAAGGAAAAAAACAAAAATGGATGAGAAAGCTTTCAGGGGCTCTATCAATATTTTAAGCAAGCACAGAGGAAAAAGCCAAGTTGTTGCGGCAACATTACCAAGGTTATTCACATCTATTGCCTATGTGGCTTTGATAAAGTTCTATTTCTTTATACCTTAGTTTTTTTCATAAATAAAAGAAACAAAATCAAAACAAATGCACCAAAATGCCACAGAAAGAAGGTTTATAATGAATTTTGACATGTGCTTAATAAAAACTATAGCATTATTAGATCCATCTTATTTTATCCTTATACAGACCCAGATCCCTATGAACCAAAAGGAATGATTTTTAAGATCACTTTATTATAATGATATTTAAGATCGGTAACATACCCTGCCCCAGGAGAAACGGGCAAATAAAAATTAACACAATGAGAATGCCTCCGAAGATTAAGGGTTTGCAATGTAAATTGCATTTTACAGTGGGGAAAACATGTCTAAGCCACTATCTGTTCAGGGGGCAACAGAGCCTCGTCGTCCGTGAGTAAAATAGAGACCAGAACCCATATGAATCAGACAGGCAGCATTGTCCTTACTTCAAACACTGAAAAATAAAACAGACTTTTCTGTTTATCCTTCTTAAAATTGTTAGTTCTCTTAATGCAAACAACAAAGTAGAAAGTCCATGGAAGCAGAATCTAAACTATTTCTGTTTGGCTCTGAGCAAGGTATTTATCTGTTACATCCTGAACAAGGAGCACAGTGAACAAAAAAATATCCCCTAGTAAACAAAGGTAAAATTGGCTGGGTAACCACGAAAATAATGACTACTGAAACACTCCCATTGTAGTCAAATTAATTGTAGCTTCTTACAGGAAAAGACCATGAGAAGCCACAAAGCCCATAAACAAACTAGATAGAAGCAATGCTAAAGAAAGCTAATCGAATGTCATACTTGCACATAGAGAAAATTCTACTCTTCACGTGGCATTAGACCTTAACCTAAGTAGAGAAACTCTGGTGGATTTCCCTCGTGGTTCAGAGGAACTGGGTGAGAGGGAAGACTGTGGAGGTGGCAGGTTCAAGAGGCAAGGCTAATGAGAGAGAAGTGGGTTTGCTTCCTGCTCCCTTGTTCTCTGCCTCCTTCCTTCTGCTACTTCCCTTTAGCCCTGCCTCCTGAGATATGTCTCTCCAGGCCCTTCTCTGGCCTATCCGATCAAGTTGCTCTGTCACTGTAAAGCCTGTTCTTACTCTTCTGTGTATGTTGATGTTCTGGTTTCACCATGGTTTTCTGCTGGTGGTCCTCTACACCTTCTCCCCAGATGACCCCTGTCAGGGCACGGTCTCTGCTAAGGACTACTACTCGGAGCCCCAGCCTCTGCCCCAAGCCTCAGTTCTGTGTATTCAGTTGCCAACTGGATCCCCCATAACCATGTCTAAAACCAAACTCATTTGGGCTGAAAGATTTTACTCCGAAATGTGAGGATGGAGTTACTCATTCTAAAAGAATATCCTGAGATAATAAAAGATATATTTAGAACAGGAAGAGAACAGTGCCAAAGAGTGAGAAAGAAAGAACATTAACCATATTTCTTATAAATCTTCAGTGTACAAGAATTACATATTTTAATAATATTTTTAACCATCTGAATATAAATTAAATTTAACATTATTTGAACACCAGGTTCAAGTGAAGGGGGGCCCTTTGTTCTGTTGGATTTGTTTTCAGCCCCTCACCAAATGTTAAAACCAGATTGAGAAACAGAAGTAGAAATACTGTTTATTTGGAGTTCTCCTTGGCCTCGAAGCATTGCTCCTTTCCTGTGTGAATTGGAGAAGCTTTCAAAGGCCACTCTGAGAAGTTCCATGTGGGAGCTGATTCCAGCCCCTCTTCACTGTAGAATGCTCAACTCAGAGGAAGAGGGTGGGAGAAATGAAAAGCTAAAAGGAGGAAAGAATGAACTATCAATACATATCTCTCTCTACCTAAAATTTTGTGTGAAGGATATGTGGTAATTAATTATAGCAAAATGTTTTGGTGTTATCAAAATTTTTAAATGCTAATATAATAGCCTTGGGATATTTGAAAATTTGAAGTTCTAGATTTTCATTGAAAACTTGTTAGAATTTGTCCATGGGTTCATTTTTTTAAAATTTTTTATTTTTTCAGCGTAACAGTATTCATTATTTTTGCATCACACCCAGTGTATGGGTTCATTTTTAAAACAAAAGTTGAAAGATATTTAAATTCTAAAGTCTTCAGGAACACTTGAACTTGATTCTTCCTCTAAACAACTCTTCTCCTTATGTTCTTTAGATTAAATAATGGCAACTACGATAACACATGCTTCCTACCACTCCTTTTCTTCTCACAGCCAGAGAGCCACACAAACACCAGGTCCTACAGGTTTAATCTTCCGATACATCTCAGATTCATCCTGTGAATCTGTGACTCCCGCTGCCCTACTTCAGAGCCTCATCGTTTCCCATCATCATTGGTCTCCTTTATTCCACTTTTATTCTTCTTGGATCTGTCTCTCAGGCTGCTGCTATAACAATTTATCAAAAAATCCAATTTGATTCACACACATCTTCTGCTTAAATCCTTTTTTTCATTCTATTTCATTTCATCCACCCAAATAATATCTGTTAAGGACCAGGGCCTGTGTGTCAGATCAAGGTACAATGTTGGGAATGCGGCACAAATGAGACCATTGGGAGCTTTGCCTTCAACATTGAATTTATACTAATACGGCTTACATGGTCCTCCAAGATGAAACCCCTAACTACTCTGTGAGCTTCATTTCTCACCATCTCTGTCTCAAACATTATATTAGCAACACACATCTGTTTATAGTTCCCTGTACATGCCATGTTCTTTCTCACCTTTGTGAATCTCTCCTACTGACACTTTTCTCTCCTCTCCCACTTGATCTGCCTCCTTCTATGCGATCTCTGAGAGAAAGTCTCTCTCTGTCCCTCTCAGACGGAGGTGAAGTGTTCCTTCACCGTGTTCCTATATAACACCTGCATTCCATACCACTGTGTCCATTATGTTGTAAATGTCTATATACATGTATGAACACAATTCATTTTGTGTTCTAGACAAACATTTATTTAATCATCACCAAATTCAAACATAATGACTCATATATTCTATAATAAAATTGGAAAAAATTGGTGGCAAAGAGATGTTCATATTAACAAAGTTATAATTCAGGTAAGAGGGCAAGAGGTAGAAGGTGTTTAGAGCCCAGTTCTAATTCCATATTCATGATGGGCTTAAGAAACTCAGGCAGTTCAACAAATATAGAGTAAATTCAATGGACTGTCTTGTTCTGGTAATCTCTGCTGCACTAGTATGTTTGCCTTCCTGATTGAGGTATTAATAATTAAGTGTGTTGTGTTAAAGTCAGGTCCTTTTGCTAGAAGAGAGGGTTTGAGGAAAAGCTCTTAACAGTGGTGTTAAGCATTCTTCATATGAGAGTAAAGAACTCAGGAGAAAACTGTATATAAAAATATATTGAGGCAGTAGTGAGTAATCATTACCTGCAAATATGCAATTATGATATGGAGGAGAAGTCCTATACCATTGGGCTTCTAGAGTAAAAACTAAGACATTCTTTGAGACCTTCAGAACACTCTATGAGACAAAAAGCAGGCTATCCTAAGTCCAGCTGGATTGGAGGGATCTTGTTTTTTAAGGCCAATATTAGTGTGGAAATAAGCCAAAGCTGCCTCCTCAGATGAGATCTTGGAATAATTTCCTTTTTTCCATTTTAAGCTACTTCTAGTTCTAATTAGAGTAGATAATATAAAGTTGGTTATACATCAGACATAAAATCTCATGGTGAAACAAAGTTTCTCTAATAACAAGTGCCAAAATTATCCATAAATATAGATCCTTTCTACCTGTAAGACCATTTATTATAATTCTCTAATTATATAGAGCTGGTATCTACTTTAACCAGAAAACTTGCCTGCATATGTCAGTATATTTCTTTCTTTCTTTTTTAAAGATTTTATTTATTTATTTGACAGATAGAGATCACAAGTAGGCAGAGAGAGAGAGAGGAGGAAGCAGGCTCCACGCTGAGCAAGAGAGCCCGATGCAGCGCTCGATCCCAGGACATTGGGAATATGACCTGAGCCGAAGGCAGAGGCCTTAACCCACTGAGCCACCCAGGTGCCCCTGTCAGTATATTTTTAATAGAAAATGTGGCAAGTAGACCTGTGCTCTTTTATAATTACTGATCTTGAGGGAAAAAAGTCAGGTTAATGTAAGGGTTTATTAAAACCTTGTGGGCCACCTGGGTGGCTCAGTGGGTTAAAGCGTCTGCCTTTGGCTCAGGTCATGATCCCAGGGTCTTGGGATCGAGCTCCGCGTTGGGCTCTCTGCTCAGCGGAAGACCTGCTTCCTCCTCTCTCTCTCTGCCTGCTTCTCTGTCTACTTGTGATTTCTGTCTGTCAAATAAATAAATAAAATCTTTAAAAAAAATAACCTTGTAAGTTGTGTAACTTCTTATTAGAAAAAAACTATAATTGCTTTTTAACAAATATTTAGATAATTACATTTCAGTATTTTTAGTAAATTACTAGTATGAATACTTGTTATGCCCACAGTAAAGAAATGATGAATAAAAAAGTTGCTTCATGACCTATACTGACTGTCTTTGTTAGAAACAAATGAAAAAAAAAAAAAACCCAACAACAACAACAAAAACATACACACACACCAAACAACTCGTGGCCATGAACAAATGTTAGTGTTCTTGAATTTCTGTAAGTTTTCTTGGGCTGGTATACTTAATTCTCATAATGTTTATAAACTAACTTATGTCCATTTTTTGTATTAAGAAATTATTACATTTTTCTGCTTTGGCAATTACTAATTATTTAATTACATATTTATGTGATGTTACTGCTGGCTCGACACCTCAGACATTACTTTCCTTAACTAGTGAAAGTACTCTGAATATGGGATGTGTGTGTGTGTGTGTGTGTGTGTACGTATGTGTGTTGGTGCATGGGTTCATTATACAGCAATAGATTCTTCATACATTTTTGTATTTATGTGTTGCACATTTAATTACTATAGACTCACTCTTTTGCTCAAATCCATTTATTCATTTATTCAAGTATTTCTCTTAAGGATCTACCATGAGCCAGGCCCTGTGTTTATCCTGACTGAGACATGGTCCCTGCTCCCCAGAATCTAGTAGGGAAAACAAAACAAACATATGCAAGGTGATGTGTAACTCCCCTTTCTGAGTACATACCACAACTTAAACCAAATCATCAAACTATGACAATTATAAACAAAGCCAACTGTTATGGTAGGTATGGCTATCTTGCCTTCTCAAATCAAAACCATTGCAGGGTGTGTGTGCGTGGGTGTCTGCCCATATGAGTAGTCACACTGAGACTGTCTAGGAGGTATAGAAAGAAGATGATTTTATGATACCATACACCTTACTTATCTATATATTCATAATTGCTCTGCCCAGATGTTGAGAACTACTTAGGATCAACTCAAGTCATTAGTATTATTAATTCCCAATCAAGACAGTTCAGAATTTTCTAACACATGTACCTGGTGGGAAGCACTGCTTTTACCTTTCAAAGTCACTAGACTGTGTTCCTGAAGCCTCAAAGTCACATTGGGCCTTCACTATTTGTTCAGCTGATCACAAATCAGAGGTAATGACATTTACATTGCTAATAGCCTTTGCTCCAAAGTATGTTAACTCCAGGTTTTGGTGTAGTTTCTCCTATCTGAGAAAAGCTTTTTTGACCTCCTGCATGAAACTTTAACTAGAAATAACTATGTGAATAAGAACATTCCCTTACTTGTATATCCACAGAAACATAAACATATTAAATGTAGAAATGTATGAAATTCTCTAATTAACCACTCCATATGAGAATCAGGACTTGTGTGCAAAACAAATTAAGGTATGTATTATTGATTTATCCTTACATACACATTAGATAACCCAACAAATCTGGGCATATTAGGAGAGTTGCTCGCAGTCATTATGATTGACATAACCTCTGTGACAATTACCACGTATCTTGGCTTTTAGAATGAGACTAATATAAAAATATGTATTTTGGTAAAGATTAAATCCAGCATAATGTGGAGAACAATTGCGCGTAATTGGACTTTTCCGTATACCAAATTTCAAGCAGTTAAATCTTTGCTTCTTTGATGTTCCTTTGATCACAATTACTAACATTTTATTGGCTTACTGGTGTGAAATGAAAAACAACAATTCCAAATTCAGTTTACTTTATTAATGAGCACTAAATGACCTCAAACCAAAGCCAGATAAAAAGATTACATTGGTGTGCTTCAAGTAGAAGAGTTTGAATACCTGCTACTTGTTAACTGTTTTAATCTGCTGCTTGAGCAGGCAAGAATAAATAGACACACACAGAGACAGTTATTCAGGTGACAATTAAGGTGCTAGTATCTCATATTACTAATTTTATAACACTTAAAAACTTGTAAAGTGTTCTGAGGTCAGCCAAAAGTATATGTCATTTGGATAGTATTTTATCCATTCCAATAAAATGTATAAATTTGGTTTCACAGCTAAATTCAATGGAATATGATTTGATGTGTGCTCAAATAATAACCAAAATTCTGAACATTTTTCTGTGTACTAGGTGTATGCCAACTGATTGCTATGCATTACATAATTTGATTTTCATTAGTACCCTCTGAGGTGGACTCTATTCTTTCCATGTCATAGAGAAGATTGAGAAATTTTAGTGAGTTAAGTAACCTGCCCAGTTACTGTTAATAAGTGACAGAACTTGGATCGAAGCCAGACTTTAGTGACTCCAGAGCCAAATTCCAGCTTATATACAGTCTGCTGTGAATTAGAAATTGTAAGAGCTGGCATGGAGTCTCAGTGTCAATCAATTATTAGCCCTGAGACCTTAGGGAAATTACAGAACTTCTCCAAACTTCAATTTTCTAATATATAAAATAGAGCCAATAACATATCCCAACCCTTCCTTTGGAGTTGCCATGAAGATTAAAGAGATAATGTAAGCAAGAAAACTATAGAGTGCTCTACAGATATCACTTTGTTATACTGTAATATCTTCACATTTTGTAACTCCCAAGGCATTTTGTGGGGCTAAACAATGACATTAGACCAGGTATCTCCTTAGAGAAAGAGAATTTAGGAAGGCCAGAGTGATCTACTGGAAGAAATTTTAGGGAGGTTGTCCAGGGTGGCACAGGGTAGTCAGGAAAAAAAAAAATCACCCTTTATGAATGATATGTAAATGAAAGGGAGGTCACTGCTAAGGACTGAAAATTTTTATTCTCCCAAAATTCATATGTTGAAGCCCTAACTCCCAATGTAAATATAGATCGGAAATAGGGTTTGATAGTTCCAATGGTAGTTAAATGGGGTCATATGCATGGGGCCCTAATCCCATAGGGCTGATGACCTTTCAAGAGGAGGGACGAGATACCAGTGTACTCTCTCTCTGCCATGTGAGGACACAGAAAAGGCAGCTACTTGCAAACCAGGAAGAAAGTTCTCACCAGAAACTGAACATTGATATTGGACTTCCCGTCTCTGGAAGTGTGAGAAATAAGTATTTGTTGTTTAAGTGCCTGGTCTATGTCTGTGGTATTTTGCTATGGCATCCCAAGCTAGCTAATACAGCCAGTATTGTGTTCACCCCTCATGTTACCAAGATCACCAAAAAGCAGGGCCACCTGAGCCCCGTTCAGCTGCCAGCTGGATGAGAGTGTGGTCTGACAGATCACATGAGCCACTGACAATCTGCAGTTAGGACCCAGGGAATGTAAGAATGTACTAGGCAAGCATAGCATGAAGGGGACTCAGTATAAACTGCTTTGCCTAGAAGAAAACTGTCCAAGTTTAGCAGATTATAATAAATATCCTCAGGAAAACAATCAAACCAAACCAATAGAAAAATAAGACAAGTTCCAAAGATGCAGTCCCATGTTTGTAAGTATAAATTAATGCCAAAAGCTTGAAACTGAATTTATGAAAAGAACAGTGGAAAAATTCTGATTAACAAATTTACAACTGAACAAACGAAAGAATCTCTACATTAAAAACAAGTAACATAGTTCACTTTGTACTTTTTCTTTTTCACCAGAGCACAGCTATTTCTCAATCAATCTACCAGGGTTTCCTCAGCTAAAAGGGTAGTGAGCTGAAGTCATTGCACATAAAAACAAGCAGACATTGAAATATTACTTCTGCAGCTTCTTTTCCTTAGGATGATATAAACCTTATTTCTTGGGAATTGTGTTTTAATTTACAAGAAGACAGACAAATTTTCAAATGAAAAAAATAGCTTTCTAGGAAGAGCTGTCCCCAAAATCTAAGTAATGCAAAGTGTAATTGATAAAATATTTCCACTTACTTGCTCCTTTCACACTAATCGCCTTCCAGATGATTTGATTCTAGATGAACATTTACTCCATGTGAGGCACTATTCCAGGTGCTTAGGGCAGGCTCTGCTAGTTTTCTTGCCAATCTCCAGGACACCAGGAGTATTAGTTTAGTGCTTCCCAGATAAAGAAAGCATTTCTCAACTTCTCTTGCAGCTAGCTGGGGCCACATGACTAAGTTCTGGCCAATGAGCTGCGAGTTGAAATGATAACTTCCGGGTCATTCCCTTAGACGACAAGGTGTGTTTCCTCTAGCTTTCCTCCCTCTGCTGGCCTGGAATGTGGATGTGGTGGTGAGCTGAGCATGCAAAAAAGGGAATGCAGACCAGAGGTGGCTAAGCAAGAAAATGGAGGAGCCTGGCCTCCGAAAGAGCTGTTATACCATTTCTGGATTGTTGGGTGAGACAGAAACAAGCCTCCGTTGTGTGAAATCCACTGTGCTCTTGGGCTCTTGTTACAGTAGTCTATCATGTATTTTCACTAACAGAGGATCGTACATATACCTTGTGAGGTATTACTATCCCAGTTTTATTAGAGGATTGAGGTTTAGGGAGATTAAAGAACTTCTTTATAATCACACAGGTGGTAAGCGGTAAGCTAGGATTTTAATCAAATGCCTTTCCCATTAGATCTTTTTAATACTAATAGAGAGAAAATTACTAATTTATAGAAAATCAGTATTATGCAGCTTTCTAATCTCCGATCTATTGATCTGATGGGATTATAAAAAGTCTTCAGTTTCACTGAATTAGAATCAGTGCTACAAACCCCTATTTTTCTAATAAAGTGCCTAACAGTTACCAACCTTTCTAGGACCTACTCCTCAAAAAATGTTGCATTAGAAAAAAATTATACAGAAAAAGTATGTTGATTCTCCAGGACTAGGACATGGAAGGCTGGTCAGAATGTTCAAATAACTTACAAAATAATACACTGAAAAAACACAATAACTCAGAAACAGATCAGCAGTTTTTCTGGAATGCATTTTCTTCCCTAATGTTATCCTTATATTAACACATAAATTTGTTCTCAGAAAGAACCATACGTGCATTCACTCACCACTTAATAAACATGTACTGAGTGCCTAGTCTATGTCAGGTACTTCTTTAGATCCTGGGGGAAACAAGAGGAAAGAATCTAGATGAAGTCCCCACATGCACGGAGACTACCTGAATGCAGCTACTGTAGGTAATATCCTATACACATGAATGTGACAGGCTTTCAATGTGCACCAGTAATTCACATTTTTAAATTAAACTTTGTTTTGGAATAATTGCAAATTTACAGAATAATTACAAAGATGATACAGAGAGTTCCATATACTCCTCACTCAGTTCCCTCTAATATTAGCATCTTATTACCAGAGTATATTTATGAAAATGAAGAAACCAATATTGGCACAGTAAGAGCAACTAAATCCAGAATATATTCAGATTCACTAGGTTTCGGGTTTTAGGGGTTTGTTTGTTTGTTTGTTTTTGGTTTGCTTGTTTTACTAATTTCCTTTCCCTGTACAGGATCCAGTTCCAGACTACCACATTACATTTACATCTCAAGCTTACTTGATCCCTTTTAGTTTATGACTGTTTTTCAGCTGTTCCTTTGTTGTCATAGCCTTGACAAGTTTGAGGAGCTATTTGGTGTTGTCCAATTTTTTTTTCATAATTGAACTGGAGTTTGTTTAGAATATCTAAGTAAAGTGCCCTTTTCATCATTGTATACCAAGGGATAAATGATAGCAATATGACTTGTCACTAGTGATGTTAATCCTGATCTCTAAGGATTCCTGTTTCTGTTTGTTGGAATATATTGGGTGTGCTTCTTGCTACTGAGATAAGCTCCATTTGTGTAATTCTGTACTAAACTATAGTAAATTTATTTGGGAATACATTTATACACACACACATATGCACAGGACTTATAGGCCATAAAATAATCTAAGGTATAGAATGGCAAAATGAATTCTTAAATACTCTATTTCTATCTTTTATATTCAAGATGCTAGGTCTTAAAGATTTACATATTATAAGCATACTCACTCTATGAGAATGCATTTTGGAAGGTTCCTTAAAAGAGATCATCCCCATCTTCATTCTGTCCTCAAATCTGCTGCTTGGTACACAGAAATGGTGACTGGTGCTCTAGCAGGCATTTGGAATATCCGGGCCATACTTTAGCAGTGCATTCCTTAATGACTTTGTGGAGGCATCAGGCAAACCCGATTACAGACCTCTAGACTTATTTTGTGTGGGAAAAAATAAACTATCTGTTTAAGCCATTATTATCAGGGCTCTGTTTCAGAGTCAAATGCAACTCCTGATGGGTAGTTTGGAAAAGAGGCAGAAGGAAGTAAGATTTGTTGAGAGCACTGTGTACCAAGTGCTTTATATGCTTTAGTTCACATCATCATCAAGACAAAACAAATTTGAGAAACTAAAGATCAATGGCACTAAAACTCATGCATAGGTTTACAAAGCTCAATATTAAAACTGAACCAGGACTGGACTCCTGGGTGGTTCAGTCGCTAAAGCGTCTGTCTTTGGCTCAGGTCATGATCTCAGGGTCCTGGGATCAAGTCCCACATCGGGCTCCCTACTCAGCCGGGAGTCTGCTTCTCTCTCTCCCTCCTTCTGCCACTCCCCGCTACTTGTTCTCCCCTGCTTGTGCTCACGCACTCTCTCTCTCTGACAAATACATAAATAATATCTTTTAAAAAAAAACTGAACTGGAATTTAAGCCAAACTGTGTTTTCCCATCACAGCATGCTAAAATGTCCTGTTCATCATAGGTACCAAGACCTATGTTGATTACTAGCAATGGGTATGAACACATATTATTTTATTTCACTCAACAAGTAATATGAGATAATACTTAAAGAAATAAAATGACATATATTTAAGTATGCAACAAAATAGTAATGTGCATCCATAGTTTGAGTCCTCTCATCTCGTTCCATGGTTAGCACTTCAAATGGTACAAAAGGCATCAGGGCAAATTCAGGAGTGAAACCTCAGACTTACTGTTCTCAATCCACATATAACTATAGATTTTTCTCACTGGGCTAGAATGGGAAGCCATTCAGACCACCCATCACTCTACCCACCTACTTATGCATTCATATGTACTGAGCATCTACTATATGCCAAACAACTTGTTACTTCCTGCATATACAATGTTGAATAAGACACAGCTCTTGTTCTCCAAAAGCTTGTAGCTCAGTAGGAGAAACAAAAAAATAAATATGCAATTAGAACAGAATACCACCTCACACCAGTCAGAACGGCTAAAATTAACAAGTCAGGAAACAACAGGTGTTGATGAGGATGCGGAGAAAGGGGAACCCTCCTACACTGTTCGTGGGAATGCAAGCTGGTGCAGCCACTCTGGAAAACAGTATGGAGGTTCCTCAAAAAGTTGAAAACACAGGTACCATGCAACCCAGCAATTGTGCTACCGGATATTTACCCCAAAGATACAAGTGTAGTGATCCGAAGGGGCACATGCACCCCAATGTTTATAACAGCAATGTCCACAATAGCCAAACTATGGAAAGAGCCTAGATGGCCATCAAGAGATGAATGCATAAAGAAGATGTAGTATATACATACAACAGAATACTATGCAGTCATCAAAACCCCTGAAATCTTGCCATTTGCAGTGATGCGGATGGAACTTGAGGGTATTATGCTAAGCAAAATAAGTCAACCAGAGGAAGACAATTATCACATGATCTCACTGATATGAGGAATTTGAGAAACAAGACAGAGGATCATAGGGGAAGGGAGAGAAAAATGAAACAAGGTGAGACCAGGGATGGAGACAAACCATAAAAGACTCTTAATCTCAGGAAACAAACTGAGGATTGCTGGAGGGGAAAGGGGTGGGAGGGATGGGGTGGCTGGGGGATGGACATTGGGGAGGACATGTGCTATGGTGAGGGCTGGGGATTGTGTAAGACTGATGAATTGCAACCTGTATCACTGAAACAAATAATACATGATATGTTTTTTTAAAAAAAAAAAACAGAATAGGGTTTTTCAAATTCAGCACTAATGACATTTTGTACTGGATTATCTTTGTGGGGAGATCTGTGCCTTGTTGGATATTTAGCAGCATCCTGACCTCTACATACTGGAGGTCATTAGCACCCTAACCCTAACCCTTTGTTATAACTGAAAGTGTCTCCAAACACTTTGGAATGTCAAATACCAATTGTCAAATGTCCCCCAGAGGTAAAAATCACCCTTCCACCTTCTATATCTTCCCCTTTCCCTTCCGTCATTGAGAACTACTGTAATAAAGTACAAGCCACCACTCTGGAGAAAGTAAATCCTTAACAGTGACTTGAAAGTTCATGAAGTGTAGCCAGATGAAGTAAATAATTATATGTGTGTTTATATGTGTATCAAGAAGGCCTTCAAAGCATGTGCAAAAACTCAGAGTTTTTAATGCATACAATACATCTGGGGGAATAAAGGTAGTCTAGCATGTTTGGAATGGGAGGTATGTATAAAAGGGAATTAGGAAAAGTTGCATGTGCCTACAGAAGAATAGAGAGATCTAGTCTGGAGAAGGTAAGAGACTGCAATCAGAACAGGCAACCATTGGGAAGAGAAGGAATTCAGTTTGGGATGTGTTAAATTTGAGTTACCTGAGGGACAACCAGGTGAAGATGACCAATAGGAAGTTAAATTTTCATTTCTGGAAGGTAGGGGCTTGACTCAGGCCAGAGAATGAATACCATCTACATATAGAAGCCGTATGTGTAGATGAAATGACCCAGGGAGAGTGGAGAGGCCGTGGGCTTGACAGTGGCAATGTGGACATGGGTGAGGGGAAAATAAGAGTGATCATG
Organism: Mustela nigripes; assembly: GCF_022355385.1. Lineage (NCBI taxonomy): Eukaryota > Metazoa > Chordata > Mammalia > Carnivora > Mustelidae > Mustela > Mustela nigripes. The sequence continues at coordinate 74,083,821 of NC_081559.1, forward strand.
ATGTCATAGGGAGAGTTTCATAAAAATGGCATAAAGGTCAAACAGATGAGGGTGAGACATATCCAGTGGAGTTGGTGATTAGACATGGCGGCCTTCGCAAGAGCCACGTTATTGATATGTTCTGGGTGGTAAGCCAGCTCCCAGTGGGCTGGAGTAGATGGAAGGGTATCAAGAAGAGTCACATTCAAGAAATCTGTAGAAAGCACTGGAATCATGTAAAGATAGTGCTCATGGTAGAATAAATGACAAACATACCCAGAGTCAAAAAGGTGAGTGGGGACAGGTAAGAAGAATTTTAAGTATGGTTCTGACATCAGGTTAGCTATGGATATTGCTTATAGGCTCTGTTCTTATTTTTGGCTCTTGGAGTCTCCTGGGTATTTACATTAAGCTGCCTCATAGAATTTCTGAATATAAGTGCAACTGGATTGTTTTTGCCTCTCCACAACATACCACATGATTCTGGGTGACTTTACAGTAGCTCTTTACTTGTCTGAGGTATATCCTCTGAATAAAGAATCAATAACACCCGACTCACTGGGCACTAACTATACAGATTTCCCTTTAAAAACACAATATTCCAAGTCTAAAAGCAAGAATTTAGAGCAATAAGTTATTTTATATAAAATCTCTAAAACTATTTTATCATTAAGTGTGCTTATGAAAATCTTTCCTTTGAGAGGTTTTGTCTTGGAATAACTGACTCATGGGAGACAAAAGCTGACAGGGAGTTTAGAGACCTTCTACCTCCTTCCTTACTCCTCATCCACTCAGTGATTTTAGATGAATCCCTTTCCTCATGTCTTATAGTTCTTGCCCTTGACTCCATAGCTTCTGCTGACACTGTTACCATCTCTCCTGTGTGCCTCTAGATGGTTTCCCAACTGGCTTCCTCACCTCTAATCTTTGCTCTCTCCAAGCCTTTGCCATACCTCGTTAGAGTGATCTTTCTAGAACACATATGTGAATAGTTCCTGAGTTCTACTTGGAATTACTTGTGTCATGGCTTCTCACAAAATTCAGAAATCCTTATGTCAGATAAAGCCTTTTCCATTTGCTCCAGCATCCTTTGCATATTTCATTTCATCCTTATATTCCACCTGTACAGGACATCTGTTAGATCCTGAGGCTTTATACTGACTTCCTCCCACAGGCCTATGTTCTTAGACCTCCATCCCCTACTCATCTAGAGAATGATATTCAAACTCAGCTCAAACATCTTCTCTTTAAAGTCTAAGTCAATAGTCTTCTCTCATCTGAACCCAAATAGGAATGACCACTCCTCTTTTGGTACTCTCCCAAATGTATGTTATATTTGTATACCTAATACAAATTTCTGTAATAGTATCAAACTGCTTTATTGCATGCATTAGTTTTTATAGGTGCATCTTCTATTGAACTCTCAGCTCCTTGAAGACAGGGGCTGCTTTTTATTATTATTATTTTCTGTCTCACTGAAACATGTTATTTATCAGGAGCTCAGTAAATATCTGTTGAATGAATCCACTCCAAGCCTCTATTACTACCAATGAGGGAAAAAGGCCTGGAGAAGTTAAAGGACTTACCCAAGGTCACCCATCTAATGAGTGGCAGAGTGGGAACAGAAGCTGTGGACTGACTTTAAACTAGGGCTCTTAGCAGTGTCCCAGATACTACTTCATCTGTTTGAAAAGAGAGACACCAAGGCCCAACTTTGTGGTTTGCTAACTTGGTTGAACAATGTTTTGATACGGAATATTTAAGAGACTATTTGATGAGAACACTTTTTTTTTTTTTTCTGATTGAGAGAAAGAGTGGGCTAGATAGTTTCAAAATGATGTATTATTTGATTTTATTCTCACCTTTTTCTCTATTTGCTCCTTCAACCTGCTTGACTTTACCAGTTAGCATTCAGTTAGATATTTTCAAAAATTTCAAAATCTGTAAGTAGGTATCAGCTGAAGACAAACTAAGTGCTACCACATTCTTCTTGTTGACAGAAGGGGAAAAAAAACCTGTCTTGAATGAAGAATTTCCCATACGTATTTCATACATCAATAATTAGTAGTAGGTTGAAATTGTTTTTGTTTATTTGTTTTTGCTGTTTAAAGATAAGAATCAAAAAGAGACGAATAAATTCTAGTGTCTCTTGGAATTGTGTGATTTAAGTTGCCAAATATGAGCAGAATAAATTTGTATTAGTTACAGTTTTTTTTTTTCTCTTACATGTCCATAGAGATAACTAGCTTGTCCTTCTCATTCATTTATTCACAAATAAAACAGAACATTTAACTGGTAAGTATGTTTTATTTGGAATGCTTTAATAGTTCTTAGTATATAACATTAATATGTAAAGGCCCTGAAGAGTCCATAAAACTCTGCACAACAAGCTCTATTTTAATAATGCAGAGACTATGCGAGATGGAAACCAATTTCTGCCGTTCAGATAACATAAGCAAAAACAATTTCCCGAAAGAGCTGAGGCTTTTTTAAACCTAAAAGGTTTTTAGGTTTCAAACCTAAAAGAGGTTTAAGATGCACAGGTCCTCCAGATGGCAGAGCTTAACATCAGCCTCAAAAGAACAGAAAAAGAAAAGATTAAAAAAAAATTCCCTCCAAACGCAGGCTTCTTTCAAGTCTTCTACTCAAAAGAGGATCTAGGATGCTAATGAATATTCAACTTTTGTTTCTTCTAATAATAAATTCCATTTCTAAATCTATGAAGTAAAACAAACTTGCACTATGTTTAGTTTCTCTCAGAAGATAAAGTGGTCTTTCATATTCCTTCAGGAGTTGATGGTACTTGAATATAAACAGACTTGACATGCTGAGTTGAGGTGAAAAAACTGAGAGCCATTTTGTCAATGGCAGTTTCTAACCTTTATTGGAAAGGCCAGCATTTTGCAGGCTCTTTTCTCAGGATCAGCAAAACTTGTGATATAAAGAAATCCTCTTCAGCTTAGGCAGATTGTCATTTCAAAGAGGAGGAATGAGTGAGGAAGATGATTTTTCTCATCTTTATATGCAACATCCCACAAGTCAAGACCCAGTCCTGCCATCATTCCTCATGCAAGCAGACAGGTAGGAGGTGGTATTTGAGTTCTGTCAGATTTACCTACCACAGTTGCTAAAATCATCTTCCAACCTAGTCTCTTCTCTCAGGAAGGAGCCTGAGGCCATGAAAACCACTCATTCATCACCAGCTATGCCACAGTGATTCTCTGAGCAGACACTCTGGGCTGGTGTAATTTGCTTGACAGCCCCGAGGTCAGCCTGCCTAGTGACTGAAAATCTTTTCTTTTCCATCTTGAAATGTTATAAGGCATTGTCCTTTCTATACATGGCTGATGTTCCTGACTCACCATCAGTGGTGGTGAATCTGAAAAGCAAAATGTGATGATCCAGTAGGACTGAGCTTGAGGGCTAAACATGGAAGAAAAATTTCACAAATTGATAGGAGCTCTTGAAAACCCCTGCATTACAGAGAGCTCTGTCTTCATCTTACCTTAGGCTTTCAGATCTTCCCATCCAACCCAATACCTCCAGACTCTCTGATACTCTTCATATTTTTGTCTTAGTTTTCAAGCAGATTTCTATCATCTAGAGCAATTCCATATGTTGACTGGTACCCCCATATATTTACAGAAAAAAAGCAGCTCTGAAAATAATCATACTCAGGCAACTTGGGAAGAATTAAGAAAGGTGTGTCAACTTCAATTTTGAATTTTCTTTTTACTTTATAGTTTTCCTCTCAGACTTAATGCCCAGGAGGAAGTAAAAATCATAGTTTACCCTCTAGTTGTTCAATAGCATACATAAAATGAAGAGGGGGCTTAACTCAGTTCTAACTGGCTTAATTTGTGCTTTGAATGTTCAGGTTTCTGTCCATTCTCCTACCAAATCCAAACCAGTCAGAGCTGCCTGGACACACACATTGCACAGGGAAAGGAGAGCAGCAAAGAAAAGAACAAAAGGAGGTTAAAGAAAGAGGGAACATACATTTATTTCTGAAGTGGGAAGGTGTACTGGCATTTCTTTAATTCACAGCAATTTTGTGCTCCCCAAAGAGGGGGAAGAGAAAAGGCAGTTCTCTCCTACCCTAGTCAAAGCCCAGATTCTATATCTATTTCCTATTTGTATATATCCATCAACACTGGATCTGATACGTGAAGGGTGTTTTACTGTCGGGTCCGAGAATTTAGAATAATTAACCAAGCTTTACCTTACCAGACTAGCTCCACAAATAAAAACGGAAGGTTGTTATGAAGACACCATTAGCTAGTTACTGGAATACAGAGGTTTAAAATTGTGAAACCAGTCCACTTTGGTAACAGGAACTGGTTCTTATGGAAAGCTACGCAACTAACCAATATGAAGAAAAGGATGTTACTATGATGTGAATACTTACTTATGGCTAGTCCTGCTTATTTTCCTTTTGTGAGATAGCTAATTATAATTAGATTTTGATTTAACATTCATTAAGCTGTCATCACAAGGACAAAATTATAAATGAGGAAAAATGTAGCACAGTATAGAGGAAACCACATATTTAGAAAGAGCAATGTTAACATCCTTGCTGTTGTGTAGGGTCTGTGTGTGACCCTAGAGTGGTCACCTAAGCTCCTCCGCCACCATGATCTCCATCAACAGATGATGTCCCTCTGTCAGTATTATCAGAATTGTGGGAGAGAAAGAACAGATTCTAGAGATAGCCTCCTGGGGTTTGACCTCATTTTCCACAACCTCAGTAGACTTTCGGCAAGTGAGGGAACCTATCGGTGTCTCAGATTTCTCACTGTAAAATAGGGATTACATTGAAATTTGTTTAACGGGATTATATGAGACAATGTATGCATGGGGTTTCAGCCCAAAGCCTGACATCTGAGACTTTACCTGCCCTTATTTTACTTGTGACTGCTTTGTTATTTTTATTACCATAATTATTATACCATCCAGAATATGGTAGTGTATCATAAATAGCAGCTTTAGTTCTCTCTTTTACATTTCCTTTTTGTCTCCCTTCTGAGACTTTTACATGCTTATTAATAAATAGTACATGCCTTATGAATAGGACTCCCAAGCACAGAGACAGAACCCAGTGGGAGGCAGGGGGTTGGCTGGGCAAATACTTCTTTGTCTATATACTTTCTTAGAAGACTTGTCATAATAATCATCCCTACAAAGGGCTAACTGCAGAAGCATCTCAAGATGGTTCTCCCCAGATGGTGCCTTAGCACTTGGTGGAGATTTAGGGTGAAAAGTAAATCAACTGGCCCTTTTCTTTTTGCTTTGGCTTATATTTTACTCTGCGTACTTAACACTAAGAATGGGTTCTCCTTGGAGGTTCCTAAGATAAATATTGTCTACTACCTCTTTCATGTCCTCATAAATCGGTTATCATGGAATATGTGGGTTGACTTCAGTAATAGGTAGACTGAGGCACAGGAAGAGCCTTTCAGTAGTTTGTCAAGGGTCAGAGTTACAGGCTGAATCTCAGGTCTCCCTCCAGTGTTCATTCTATAAGGCCACTCAGACCCTTAGGTCTCTTCTGCTCCAGTGACTCTAAGTATAAGATTATTTTCTTTTTTCTTAGTGGAAAACAAGACCCAGAGCCTACGCAACAGAAAATGTCATGGTATTAGCAACACTGTGACTAGGTGTCTTGTAATTACAAAGTAGGCAGGAACAATATCTTTCTTAAAATTAAAAAAATACATATATATATATATACATATATATGCAATTTTTGAAGAATAAAGGTATGAATTGACTTAAAACGGAGACAGATCTGAGACTTGACAGATTTTGGTCTCTTTCTCTGTTCTTTCTTCCCTTTTCATGGTCTAGAAAATTTAGATCTCCTAGCAGCGATGCAGTTTAAGAGCACTCTACACCTTTTTCCTGTATTCATACAGGCAAACATAATGTCTATTGCGGGGGGGGGGGGGGGGCTGCTTCCTTAAGTAACCGCCGTTTTTAGTAACTCATAAGTATAGCATTGACCACTGTAATTTAATAGTCTCAGTATGTTGGATAGCTAAAACACAAATTCAGTCATTACAATCATAACACGGACTCTACTCTTTTCATAGAATGCTTTCCTTTGGCAATAAGTACACCCCATTAAAAAATGGAGAATGAAAGCACGACATTGAGATTAACCCCATGTTATCTTTACAGTAGCAGAAACTCATAGTGAACTTCCCCACCCATAAAAGTGGTAATATTTAGTAATTGGGAAAAAGAATACTGAACAAAAACACACTATAAGATCTTTGTATAATGTTTCTTACAGAAAAAAGAAATGTACTATAAAAACTCCTTTGGAATTACATTCTTTTATTTCATGGTCCAGATGGAGTTGTTGCATTATGTTAATTATTAACAAGGTAACAAAATATGAAACTGAAAATGTGTTAGCTCTAATTGCAAGTTGTATGTCTAAAGTGCTCATGGAGGGTTTTTGGCAGCCCTAATCATTAGGTATTTTACTCCTTGGTGTCATTTTTATTGATAGCAGGCTCTAAAGGCTTCTCAAAAATCCCTGCAACCTTATATTTAGCATATTATAGGTGAACACTGAATTTTCATATGGGAAAACTATCTATTACAATCTACTTGGGAATTCTAAAACCAAGGTCTTTGCAGTGAGCTTTATTTATTTATTCAACCCACCATAAAAAGTTACTGTTAGAAGGGAAGACAAAGGAAATAACTTGTCTGGATTCATTTAAATGTCTCTAAAATATTAATATTGCTTTCAATTATGATAAAAATGAATTACTTGCTATCAATGGGAATGAAAACCTGGTTTGGGGCAAGAAGTATTTTCTTTAAAATATAATAAACATTGAAACATAACAGAAAATCACCTTCAGAAATTATATATGAAAAAGAATATTAGAGTATCTGAAAAAGTCTCCACTCTATTCATTTTATTCTGTTTGCTGAACATTTCAAATATTTTCCATTTAAATACTTTCTCTTTACCCAAAGTTACCAACAACAATAGTATCCCTGAAAATTTTTTTTTACAAATCCATCATGAATACATTTTATTAAACATCCACTTATATTTCTGAACTATAATTCCATGAGAATTGTTTTAGGAATTTTTTTAGATTACCAAATGGAAAATACCCTCTCACTTATTAAAGTTCTACAAGAATCTAGGTAATTCAATTTTCATGCATCTAAACAGGAACATTTGAAAGCACTCCCAAAAGATAACAAAGTTCTGAGGAGGCACAGACACCCCAATATGAGAAAAGACAAGACTGTCCTTGCTATTTTTTAACAAGATATTAAGATTAACTGGTTCTACCCAAATTTCAACTATCATGAACGTGTTTTTTAAGAGTTCCTACATTTCTCTATATCACCCTTTAGCCCATCTTAGGTATTACTAGGGTGATCGCTTAATTTGCTATCTAAAAAGGAGAGCAGTTTTGAGAATGAAAGGGGATGCTATTAATAGGCACAGCCTGAGACAGTCGCAAGCAAATGGGGATGGACGGTGCCCTCACTTACACCTATCTTGCTTCAGAACCCGTCTGCTGCCAGTAAGTTAAAAATGCACACGTGCAGTAGTTACCTTCTCCAAACTACAATATCTACCTCCAGGACCATAAGTAATGATGGCAAAGGAAAGGGTGGGAGTAAAACAACCAGGCAGATTTCCTCCAAATTTGAAAAGGAAAAGCAGGCAAAAGGAATGAAAAGACCAAAAGAAAATAAGATCAGTTGCTGGAAATGGGCATCAATGAAAAACATTTCACCCTGCCATTCCAGTTACTTGCTTCTTGCTTTCCTCTGAGCCCTTAGCCTACTGATAATATGTTAGCAGTTTGTTGGAATTAATTTGTTATTGTTATTAAGCAGCTCTAATTTCAACTTAATTTGGCAGTCACACAAATAAATTTAAATAAATACTAGAATAAGCAGTAGTTAATTCTGTCAGGTTTCAGTTGTGAATTATAATACTCAAAGCTGTTGTGAAGTGTCCAGTGCTCTAAATGGCAGCTACACTCATTAAGTCATTATTAACTCAACCACAAACACTATATAATACCTACTTTTTTGCGTATGTTACAGCAGGGAAGACATTATTCACCACTACTGGTTTCTAGTCTTCTTTGTGTCTGCCTATATCTAAGCCCCAGTGTTCTGAACCTAAGTCACAGAAAATAATACGCTAACATGTGACTCGAGCCAGCTTATGGCACTTGGCCTAAGGTTGACTCAGTTACTAAAACCACCATCACTGCTGTAAGCCTATTGTGAGCTGATGTTATTTTTGATGACAGCATTTTTGAAGCTAGTTCAGATAAAGAGGAGGCATAATGCCCCCCCGCCCCCCAAAAAAAGCAGCTTGTTAAGTAGGATTCTCATTTCAGGACAACAGTATCTTATACAAACCATGAAAAAAAAACCACTGTCTCAGGTGACATAGGCGAACTCTTCTTATATGTTAGAAATGACTAGCAGACTTTGGAGATCTACAAACATGATAAAGTATATTTCATTAAGCATAAAATAAATGCCAGTGAGAAATAATAACCTGATTTTCATCTTCGTTTAGTATTGACACTTCACATTGTCAAAAATGAAAACGATTTAAAATATTTTACTAAAACCTGAATATAGAAGGATTCAAAGGAAAAATGATACTTTAAGTATCTGACCTTTTCATTACTAACTCCAAAACACAGAATTTGGCTTCCTCTGGGAAATGGCTTTCCTAGGCTTTCTTGATGTAAATATTAAGCCCTCAAGGGGGATTCTGTGGTTGTTTCACAGCTATACCAACCTTGTCCCATTATTTCTTTCCAAAAAAAATCTTAAAAACTACATTTCTTGAATGCTCTTGTTGCTAGGGTTCTAGACAGGATTTTGCTTCCACCAACTATGAATGCTTAATTAGGTCACATGCAAAGAGACTTAGGGCCTCAGGCTTCTGTTGTGATGCCTTGGAGAGCAGCAGAGGAACAAGGTGTTGAAACTTCTCTATTGTGGCAGTAACAGCTGCTCCTTGTCAAAGCCATGTTCTGTGATAGGCCGAGAGTCATAGCCAGAACGTCAAGCCAGGTGATTTTCAACTATCCCAAATATTCTGGAAGTCATTTAAATTGTTCTAATAAATCCCTTTCTTATGGAATTAGCTAAAATGAACTTGTTTCCTGCAGTTGACCCCTAACCAATGCATTATCCCTTAAAGTGAGAACTCAAAATTGCTCATTTCCTTCCTCAAAATTAAAAACAATAAATGGAACATATTTTCTCCTATGAAATAGAATTTTCATCTTCCACCTTGGCCTCTTTTTATTTTTCTCCAACAATTTAGCAGATTCTTGGCACGCTACGCAAATCCCTCTCCTATCTCCCTATACCTTCTTTTGCTGCTATTAAGGAAAACAATATGAATCAAATTGGTATGTTTTGGAGTGGTGATCTCGTCATTCTTAGAATGTAGGCCATACCATTTACCTTCATTTGGAGACTTAAAGTTATGTTCTTGTACAATGAAAACAAAATTTTCCCAACCGGACTTCTACTTTGTAGTAATACTACAAAGGTATTACAAAAGTAAAGGTTCAGGTTGCTAAATGAAGTTTCTATACAGAGTAAACAATTCAAGAAATGATATCAGTGGGTGCGCAAGAAAGGTAAGAGATTCCACAGTGACTGGTGAACAGCTAAATCTCTGAAGGGAAGTCTTAAAATCTACTTCACTAAGTGCACACTGACAAATTTGAAGTAGAAAATAACCAGGGAGTTCCCAGAGTCAGAGATTTATGTGTTTGTAACTGAATAGAAAGCATACAGAACAATACAGCATTTGAACAACTGTTTTCAGAGCAAACATTTGTAAGAGTTTAGAAGTGAATTTATATGGAAACGTTATGGAACCACTTTACTCTCTTCTAAATTGCATAAACTCCACTCTTTAGAATCTTTTAGTGGCTCTCTAGTTATTAATATTTGTATTAGATTTCTACTGCTGCATTACAAGTTAACAAATGAACTAACAGGCTTAGCACAGCACCCATAATACTGCAACATTCTGTAGGTCAGAAGTCTGAGTGGGTTTTACTAGGTTCTTTGCTGAGAGTCTGAAAGGGTGACATGAAGGTGTTGAATAGGCTGTACTCCAATCCAGAGGATCTCAGTTCTGCCCCCTCAGAAGTCTCTTTTTTTATTTTTATTTTTTGCAAACAGTAGCATATGTTTGCAGCCAAATCATGGTAGTTTACTTCCAGAATTACTTCCAAAATAGAATTTTGGGGTCCATCAGTGTCCTTTCACTTTTCACTCTTTTTGTTCCTTTCAGTTCTAAATGGTAGTGTTTCTGTTGATAAAATTTTCTTAAAAATTTTGTCTTTTTTTTTTTTTTAAGATTATATTTATTTGAGAGAGAGAGAGAGAGAGAGAGCCAACATGAGCAGGGGAGGGGCAGAAGGAGAGGGAGAGAGAGAAGCGGACTCCCTGCTGAATGCAGGGCCGGAAGCAGAGCTCTGTACAAGCCACGCGGGACCTGACAGGGGGCTTGATCCCAGGACCCTGAGATGGTGACCTGAGCTGAAAGCAGACACTTAGCCAACTGAGCCACCCAGGTGTCCCCTAAATTTTGTGTCTCTTATGGATGATACAACAGTGCTCTCTATTAGACATATCCACAGGTTTTTCTGAGATAATTCCTTCTCTGTCTTTGGCTCCTGTTGAGATGGGTGAGGGCAACACAGATTCCTAGACATTCCTAATTGAATGGCGAAAAGCTATGAGGCACAGTCTTAAATTTTTATGACTGAACACTGATCATCAGATCTTCGAAATGTTTCAGCAAAAAGTTTTAGAGCCACTCTTGGCTTTTTTTTTTCTAGTTCTAGTTCTGTTCTGTTCTTTCAGAGGTGTCTTAGTTTTAGCATCTTTTGTCAGCTGAATAGGTTGAGAACTTCCCAAATTTTCATGCCCTGTTTCCTTTTCTTCCCTCAATTTATATCACTCCTCTTGCATTTTACTTTAAGTAGCAAGAAGCAGGCCACATCTTTAACACTTTGCTTGAAAACCTCCTTACCTCCATATCCCAGCTCATCTTTCCCAAGTTCTGGTTTCCACATAACTGAGAGAGACAATTCCACTCAACTTTGCCACTATGTAACAAAGGTCTCCATTCTTCCATTTCCTAATAATGTGTTCCTCATTCCCTACTAAACTTCCACCACCAGTATCTTTAATGACCATATTTCTAAGAGTTTGTTCAAGGCGATCTAGGATTTTTCTATTATACTCCTCAAAATTCTTCCAGCCTCTATCCACTCCCTTCTCCAAAGCTATTATTTAATTGTTATGAGAGCACCCCACATCCAGCTACACAATCCATCTCTTTAGAAAGATCCCATTTCCCTTGGCTCTTATTCTTTGTTGGTTCTTTTGTTTTTAACAGAACAAATCTGGTGTTTATATTTTTATTGTGGGTTTAGTGCACCATCTTACAAGGCACAGCAATACTTTACCACAATTCAGTAGTAGCCAAAGCTACTATATAGATGTATATATTGTTTTGACTGTGTTTTACAAATAAGATGAACTGCCTTAGCACCTATGTTTGAATATGCACACAGCTTAATATGATGTCAGTGACTGCAAATGCAAAGCTGATCTGTATCCTTCACAGTTTTCTCCCAAAAGTTGGTATCTCTACCCTTGAAATTAAGCTTCCATCAGTCTTCTGGGTTCTTTCCATCCATCTTTCATCTGGTCACTCCATCTGAGCTTCTCACACAACCAATGCATAGATATCTTTGTGTCAATCATTCATAAGTCCTGTTGATAGATGCTATATTCTAATACCATTTTATTTTGCATTTTAATGTAGGTTGGGAACACTGGAATATTTATGAGATCTATGTGAAGCATATATGATGTTCAAGTCTTATAGTTAGGGGGAAAATGGATAATATTTTTGCTTCATAGGCCTTTTTCTTTCTTGGGTTGAACTTCAAGATCTAAGTTGAAGTGTCCTGATACAAAAAATTCAATACACACAAAACTTTTGAAAAGACTAATTCAACTTTTCACAATATGGAGAAGTAAAAATAATCTTCACTAGAGTTCAAGCATTGAAAATGTCAGTCCAAAGAAAGAATCTTGAAAAACTTCCAACTTAGTGAAAAGAAAGATTTATAACATGGTTGCCATGGTAACTGCCTTGTACCCTGTTGCAAACCAGTTTGTGGTTAGTATAGTGGCTCTGTCTTAGGTTCTTCAGGATTAAAGACAGTTAATAAATGCAAAGTTTTGAGAACTCAAAAAAAAATTAGTAAATCTTGAGGCTGTTTCAAGGAAGACATCTTAAAAACATAGTCAAGCCTAAAATCCATAAAAATGAGTTTGTTTTCTTGAGTATGCCTGACATGACTCAACTACCCCTTCTGCCATGGCTCTTTCTGGAGATTTAGTTCATGTGCTGTTTAGTCTACCTCCTTCTTCACTGTGGTGAGAGATACTAGCTTAGGCCAGGTATGGATTGGCTTTTCCTATGAATGAAGCTAATCAATCTTAGGTCATGGAGCTCACCACAGATTTTTCCTTATTTCCATTGTGGAATGGTTCAAATGTACTTTGGTTTTAAGTGTCCAAAACATGTGCAGGCCTATCCTTGATATATAAATCACGTGATATATCTGAATATGTCAAAAAATTAAGTCCATTTATAAGATAGAAACCCTGCAATATTCTAGTATGTGTTTATTAAAAAACAAAACCAATATGAGTGGTGGTGTGTGGGAATGTGCACATGATGCATCAAAAACATGAATCATATACATTATTACAGTTTTTAAATGTGGATTCTGAAAAAGCCATGACGTTATAACAATCATCACAATAAATTCCTTATAATTAAGACTTTGCATAACAACAAAATCTGACATCTTCTAATATCTAGTTGTTTGGCACTTTGAAACATTAGCCTTAGAATTAGTGCATATCCTTCTCATAAGAGTTTATTAAAATTCTTGTGGTTTGGAAATTTCATTATTTATTTTTATTATCTTAACATATACTGTATTATTAGTTTCAGGGGTAGAATTTAATGATTCATCAGTTGCATATAACACTTGGAAACTATTTTTTTAAAAAAGCATTTTGTGCTCATTCCTTTTATTAGTTGGGGGACAGTTTGCTATAAGCAATGGATTTTTATATTAAATGCTTTAGATATATACAGTGTGAAGAAGAAAATGATTCTTGAGGACACTTATTGTGTAAAGAATTCCAAAATATGTGAGGAATCATGGTTTAATCCATATATAAGGAAGCACACTATTTGACAAAAGGTAAGAAAATAAATGAGTAAGTGAACATTCTAATAATTGTATCAGTAAATATTTTGTGTGTGTGTGTGTGTGTGTGTGTGTGTTTTAACGGAAAACAGTACACCTCTGCAGGAATGAATAGGTATTTAGAACTTCTTGAGTAACAGATGGTATTTGACTTTTCCAACAGACTGCCATGGTGTTATACTTCTATATTCTATAGAATCTCTTAAGTGATCTAATTACTGGTACACTTGTTTTTGGTTCAAAACATACTGTATGGATTTGGAAACTGAAATTCTAGGAAGGCTAAGGGACTTGCTCAAAACTAAGCTGTTTGAGTTTCTAAGCTGAGATTCACCCAGACTTTCTGATTCAAAAACCCGAGGTATTTATTTCCTTATACAATTTAGTGCCAAACTCATGTAGATGGAAAGTATTTGACAATGAGAATTAACAGAAACAAAGGGAGAATATATCATAAACTTTTATCACATATTGTCATATCAAAGAAAGAACAGCCAAATGTTTCATTTCAACTAACTGCCAAAATTTCTGTCACAGCTAAATTAATGGGCAAAACTTAGAGAAACCCTCTTCACATTTTCTTACTTAATATTTCTCCCAAATCATTTAAAAACAAAAATACTTTTCATCACTTTATATGGAACTATTTTCTCCCTAAACTTTATGTCTGTTAAAAAACCTCTTATATTAAAGGAGATTCTATATTCTTTAAATGTTATGGCATTACATATCAGTACAGTGTTTGCTCCAAAGTGAGTACTCAGTAAATACTTTAAATGACAACACCAGTTCATGGGCATTTCTTTTTTTCTTTTTCTTTTTAAAGATTTTATTTATTTATTTGACAGACAGAGATCACAAGTAGGCAGAGGGGCAGGCAGAGAGAGAGGAGGAAGCAGGCTCTCTGCAGAGGAGAGAGCCCGATGTGGGGCTTGATCGCAGGACCCTGGCATCATGACCTGAGCTGAAGGCAGAGGCTTTAACCCACTGAGCCACCCAGGCGCCCCCCCCTTTTAAAATATTTTATTTATTTATTTGACAGAGATCACAAGTAGGCAGAGAGGCAGACAGAGAGAGAGGGGTGGAGAGCAGGCTCCCTGCTGAGCAGAGAGCCAGATGCGGGGCTTGATCCATGGGCATTTCTTAAACTACAAACAAATATACCAGTGGTGATAGTGATTAGATCAACCAAGGGATTCTGTAGAATAGATGTGGGAGAGCAAAGCAGTCTCTTGGAAGTTCAAATGCTATTCAGAAGACCGGAGTAGCCAGGTTTGATGACAACATAACAAAAAGAGAGTATACAATGGTGATTCAGGAAGAAATTCCTGCTATGTGACAGATAATCACCCTTCCCCCAGCCTAAGGGGCTCTGAGAGGAAGCCACTGGTTCTAGGCTGCTTTCCCCAGGTGGACTGCTCAGGAGGCATGGTTGACACTGACCACTTTGAACATGCCCAAGGAAAAAGAAAGGTATCGGAAGTGTGAGCGCTAACCAGAATCTTGATCTCACATACGTTGTGTTCTTTGGTGGTTCCTTAGTAAACCTAAGTGAAAACAACTCCAAATGGAACCTATCATCATTTGTGTCACTCTCCTAGCTCCGACTACATTTAGAGGTCTGCCGTGCTTTAAGGCCCAGCCGTTGCTAGTGAATGTTTACAAATAAAAGAGTTGTAGAATAACCAATCCAATTTGAGTTCTAATAAAATAAGCTAACTCCAGTATATTGGGAACTAAAGATACCCCTCAAAAACTATATGGCATTTCGTTAAAATACCATTTTACTATGCAATTAAATAAGGGGGGGGTTAGCATTTCTGCTGAAAAACTATAAATGCAAATTGGACACTGACAAGTTTGACAATATTAAATTACTTCTGCGAGCAAGTCAACCAGAGGAAATCTAATAATATTCTAATGAAAAGAGTATTGCATAGCTTTCTAAGGTGGCTACTCCAAATGAGAAAATGTTTATCTAAATATGTAAGTCCGGGAAAGTTATCATGTATTCATTTCTATATTTTTTTGGATCAATTATGTTATCTCTCAAATCTTTGAGGAGGTATACTCCTTTATATTAAAAGAATAATGTAATTCCTTCTATTGGATCTACAGAAGAGCATAGCCATTTAAGTTGCGTAACAAAATTAAAGTAACTGTCTTGCATTTCTTGTTCTATATAATGCTGCTTGTTCACACAGCAAACCTGACTACTACACTGTGAGAACCTTAAAGGCAAGAACCATTCCTATATATTTATTTTCCTTCCTCCATCACAGAAATCAGCACATGGTGAGTACCTAACAAAAGTTCCCAGAATTATATTACTCTCACGGAAAGACCCACATTCTATTTAGGAAAAATGTTTCCAACTCCCACCTTCCCTACTAATAGCAACATTAAACTCCCACTGGAGAAGGAAATGGTGAGGTGCAGCCAAGTTTCTCAAAAGTTTTGTGAATATATGTGGGTAGGAAAAAAAAGACAAGATTAAAGAGGCATTATAAATGCATAGGCCATTCCACTCTTGGATGAATGAAGGCATATAACCCATTTTGTATCCCAGTCAGCACCATTTTGTTTGAATATACAAGACAAAACTGCACATTCTTACAGTCCTTTGAAAGCATTAGAGACTCTGGGTATATTTCTTCAGCAACAACTAGAAACTACTTTTAGATTTGGGGATGCTGCCAGCTGATTTGATAGCTCTATGCTAAGGGAGGAGGAGTAAGTGTTTTGGGCTGGGTGAAGCAAGAATAAGAGATTTTGAAGTTCACTAAGTATATTCGAAAATATCCCAAAGCAGTAATAAAATATTCATTTTATGTATAAAATGCTTGGTTATAATCTAGAATTATAGAATTTTTATGCTTTATGAAACTAGATAGCAGGTATGGAATAAACAATTCTTCTGACTTTTAACATAACAATAACTAGTATATAAAGTTCCTTTCTTTTTTTTTTTTAAAGATTTTATTTATTTGTTTGACAAAGACACAGTGAGAGAGGGAACACAAGCAGAGGAAATAGGAGAGGGGGAAGCAGGCTTCCCGCCAAGCAGGGAGCCAGATGATCCCAGGATCCCGAGATCATGACCTGAGCTGAAGGCAGACGTGTAACAACTGAGCCACCCAGGTGCCCAGTATATAAAGTTTCTAAATCTAAGCATGTATAATAATTTTTCAGTGTTGCTGATTCTACTTTTTTTTTTTAATAGCCCTGATAAGTAAAAAATAAAACCGGATATTAAAAAAAAAAAAAAAAAAACAATTTTACCTGAGCCCAAGTTATTTGAAGTTGGGTTGAAGTTTCAAACTCACATTTGCCACTTAAAATTAGGACACAGCTATGATACATGTGCATGTTCCTGAGTTATTTGAAATTCTGTATTAATTATAATACACCCATTACAAATATCCTTGGGGTCAATAGCTACAAGGTTCCTTAAAACCAACAGAGCCAGTGATATTGTTACATTAAAATTCATGATCAAAAGGAAAGGTTCAAGTGTTTAAACATTTTTCCCCCCCAAATATGCCATTAGGATGATTTGCTTTTTTATTATCGATTTCTCCATTTAAAACTATGATCTGCTGAAACTTTTACTTTGACAATATCCAAAGAGTCAACCAGAAAGAGATTTCAAGTGCAGGATCAAAATGACTGAACTTTTACTACTTAGTGACTAACCTACAATTCTCATTTCAATAATGGGAGATATATGAAAAATCTGTAGCATCAAAAGAAATTGAAGATCTCTCTATAGTAGGTTCTACAAAAAAGAAAAAAGGAATATAACAAGTGTGGTATATTAGGATATGCAGGATTATTGACCACTGGTGTATTGTTTAGACTTACTCTAGAAATAGTAATTTTATTCTATAAGCTGTGTGAGACTTCATTAGAAAATACCCTGAGAAGATATTTATGCAGTACTTAAAACTGCCCACTAAAAAAATGTGTAATTGGGATCAGACTGTTTTTGTGAGCTTTCTTTTAAGGCATTGAACGATTATAGATTCAAAGTTTTATTAACCAAAAATACAAAATGCAGGCTTTCCTTTTTAAAAATTTTTTTTACAATAATTACAGTCTACAATCACTAAGACAGCCAAACTGGAACCACTTTGAATATTATGTCAGAGTTTGTTTCTCTACTAGTCCATCTAGGCATAAATTACTTTTTTTTTTTTTTTAACCTTCTCTAATGGTAACCACTCTGCGATTTTTCAAGAGAAAACATTATACGTATTGCCAACAAATGAGACTCTGAAAAACTAGAATGATTTTGCAACTAGAATATTACTGTTGTTTTTTTTTTTAACTGGAAGTCATCATGATTCAAAGGTTACATTAGAGAACTAAATCTTGACATTATAACATAAATTACCTATTTGGAAAATTCATGGATTGCTAACAAGCATGTTGTAACTCAATAAACTTTCTTTAATAACTCATTAAAGAAATGTATCCTGATATTTAGTTTTCTTTGATTAGTATTTTAAAAACTCTTCATGTTTAAAGATGCTAAAATTTTCCTTAACTACATCAAAAGATCAGTGTGATTCCACAGCATCTTCAAACCTATTTGAGATTAAACAATCTGATTCTTACTATTTAACTTTGTTCCTCATGGGTTTGGATTGCTAGAAAACTGATGGGGCTTTAACTAATAGTAATGCCAGGGCAGAACAGAAGAGATGAGCATTGGTGCTGGAGTAAGCAAATGTGGGTTCAAGTCTGGTTCTGCCCCTTTTGATCTGTGGGGCCTCAGAGTCATTACCCTGTCTAAGCCCCAATTTTCTCACCTACAAAGCGAGGATGGTAACACTGCCAGCCTGTATAGGAAAGTATTGAGGGTTAAATGAGAGAGTGGGCCTAGTGCTTAGCAAAGTACACACACTCAGTATATGTTAGCTGGTGTTACTACAGCCTTCCAAGGCAGCCCCCAAATAATAGTTTGGTTGTATTGGGGTCTATTTCTAAGTACAGGCATTGGTATAGATCTTTCAAAATAAGGTTTCTAGGATCTCAATTTTTCAAAAGAAATTATTTTTAATCCCAACAACAACACAATGGCCAAGGACCTCTGAACAACAATATTATTTACATTCAGGTTATGTGAACTTTATGGTAATTTACAGAACTCAGAGTACTAGCTCATACAAGAATGACTTCATATGATTGTAGCAGCAATTCTATGAAGTAAGCCAAGTCAATAGTACCTCCAGCTGTCCCTTAATAAAGGCAGATTGACAGCATTTGGTTACTTAGAAAAGCTCACAGGGTTAGTTACCAATGGGGCTGTGATGAAGTTTAATTCTTCCTAGTCTGGTAGTTCCTCCACGTTCCCTTTCCACACAAAATAAAATAAACCTCTTTTTAGGGGAGAAAAAAAAAAGGCTATGGCAGACACTGATATTTATCAGAAGTTGAATGCAGGTCTCCTTCAGAAAATGTCTCTGTGGTAATCTGTGATGAGTTTTAAAGCTGAGTCCATTTAGAACACTTTTAATGAAAGCCTTCTCTAAGGATTAGCACTGTGGGAGATATCAGAGTGAGCTCACAGAGACTCTACCCTCCATAAATTTAAAAGCCAATCGGAAAAATGGCAAAAAGGTTAAAAAAAAAAAAAAAGCCCCAAACCCTGAAAGTATAGGATGGACTATAGAAGATGATGAAAATATATTTTCAAAAGTGAATTCCTGAGAAAGGGCTAATGATGATTATAAAAAAAAGGAGTGATCTCAAGAAAGAATGGAACTGAAAAGAAATAATAATAAAAATAATTGGATCCCATTAAAAGAATGGTCATATTACCTAGAATTTCTGAGTTAGCTGGCAGGAGAAAACTGCAGTTGGAACTTGGAACTTCCATCAACCCTTCCCAAAATTTAAAAATATTTATGTTGGTAAGCTTTATTAAATTCTGCTCATCATATAAATTCAAATGCAAATGATATACCAGTAGGCCTTAATATCTGGCAAGCCTTTTCCAAAGTCAATATTTTTGCATATTGTAAGTATTCATAACTATATTATAGGGCTTATTCTATACAGATTTTAATTTGTTGCAAAGGAAAACAGTAAGTTTTTCTTGGAGGAAACTTTCTTGCCTGCTTATAAATACTAACTTTGTCCAAGTGGTTTCTGGAGGGAATTTCTCAAACTATATTTCCAAGGAGTACTATAATATTTAAAACTGTAAAATGTCACTATGCCTACATACACCTTTTAACTGAATTCAAAAATATTTTATATTCAGTAACACAAGCAAATAGTATTTTCTTTTCACACAAGGTATGCAATTGTGAAGTGATTTGTTTTCCACATTGCATATTTTAAGAAGTACTCATGTGATGTTATTTTGTTTCTGATTACGCATCTGTTAAAATGGTGTATCTTCCATCTTTAATATAAGAAAGTCCTTTTCCGCATGTCAAGGATCTTGACTACTTAATAGAAGTATGTTTAAAATACAAAGTGTGATTTTTAAAAATACACATAGCGATGTATTTTGACATGTTAAATGATAGGTAGTGATTTTTTTTTAACATGTGTATCTTTTAGTTTCACTACATGCTACTTACCATTCTAGCCTTACCAGAAACATTTTCTGATTAAAGTAGGACATCACGAGCACCTGGGTGGCTCATTGGGTTAAGCCTCTGCCTTTGGCTCAGGTCATGATCTCAGGGTCCTGAGACTGAGTCCCACATCGGACTCTCTGCTAGGCTGGGAACCTGCTTCTCCATCTTTCTCTGCTCGCCTCTCTGCCTACTCGTGATCTCTGTCTGTCAAATAAACAAACAAAATCTTAAAAAAAAATAGAATAGGACATCAAGACATACTGCTTCCTGTGCTATTTCATCTGTGTCATATTCTCTGGTTTTTAAAACAACCCAAGGGCGCCTGGGTGGCTCAGTGGGTTAAGCCGCTGCCTTCGGCTCAGGTCATGATCTCGGGGTCCTGGGATCGAGTCCTGCATCGGGCTCTCTGCTCAGCAGGGAGCCTGCTTCCCTCTCTCTCTCTCTCTGCCTGCCTCTCCATCTACTTGTGATTTTTCTGTCAAAAAAAAAACAAAAACAAAACAACCCAAGTCATCTACCACCTGAGGAGGTGTTTTCTAAATAAGAAACAACTGAAAATTTCACTAGAATAATCAATTGTTATTAAGTAGGTTTTTCTGGGTGTTTTTGTTTTTGTTTTGTTTTTTTTGTTTTTTTTTAGAGAGAGACCAAGACATGGTTTATTTATGGGTCATGATGGTGGAACCTAACAGCAGTCATTCATGTTGGGTCACCAAAGTAAATATCACACCTTGTTTAACAAACAAGGTGACAATGGATCCCATTGCTTGTAAAATGTGTGTACAGGCAGGAACTATATGTATATTTATTGGGTGATTTGGTTCAGTGTGAAAAGTGAATGGTCAGGAATCCTTAAGATGCATTTATTTTCATACATTATCAAATGAGCTTAATAATTACAGGGAGTCCAAAAGACCATTATTAACTCATGTCAGTAAGTACAGTGTTCCCAAGTGAGTTAACTGGTTCTACTGAGCAAACGTCAGTGGTATTAGAGGCCTGAGGCCTCCACTGTCCTAGTAAATCAGAACAGCAAATAAAAAAGTCAGCTTTCCTTCTTTCGACACAGGTCATTTAGCCTGAAACCTATGGAATCTTCTGACTATTCTGACTAGTTCAGACCATTACTATCTAGGTGAGGAGGGTTTCTCAGGACCAATGAATTCTGAACTAATTTGTAAGCCACTTTTGGAAAACAAGAATCCATTGTTTTGTAAATCTGATTAGAGATTATTATTATTTTGTAATAACTTGAGAAGTACAAGTAGTAGTTGGCAGGCAAAGAATTTGTAGGAATCCATTAACCATATTTGTTAAAATAACCACATCTGTTAAAATTTATACACAATTACCTCTGATGTACTGATCAGAGTTGATCAAATGATTACTGGTAGGAGACATGTTTCTGCTACTTCTGCAGCATGGAAATTGAGATTAGAATTTGAAGGAGAGTTTGAAAAGAGCTCTCTTTGTTCACAGAAAAATTGAAAAGGTTAAGAGGATGTGACACTGAGCACCTCCTTGGAGGGTGTCTTTAAGTTTAGAGCTGACCAATATCACACGCTCATATTTTTAGAGGTCCCTCTCATTACTGTAGTGTCTGGATTTCCCCAGGACATGGGAGTCACAAACATTCTTAAAAATGCCTTATTAGACATTCGGCAATACAGTACTGCCTTCAGAAAGCACAATTTCTGCTTTTTGATTCTTCAAATATTTCTTCTCTTTTTTCCCTGAGAAAAAGATTATCTCCTTTATGTTTTGGGAGCTGTGGAAATCTAGAGTTTTCTAAATTCTAGACTGGAGTTTTAGGTAGATCTATGGAGTGTCTATAGCATAGGCAAATGAGTTAAAATTTAATGACTGACATGTCATCCCAGTTTTCTTTATTCTGTGTTTAAAAAATATCCTTGACAAAACGTACCATTTTAAAAATAATTATTGAAGAGTTTCTTTCTTATTATAAAAGCAGTATAGCTTTATTATAGAAATTTTGAAAAGCACAGGATATGATAAAAATGAAAATGAAAATCTGTATTTCCATCACTTGGGGATAACTATTTTTGACGTTTAGATATTGGCCACATTTTCCTAATTTCCATAGACTCTAGACAGAGTGAAATATGGGTGATTTGAATGAGAATTTCTCATACAGCGAATAGTCTGGGAAGGCATAGCTCTGGGAGAGAAGGCGCGATGGTATTTGCTGGGTCTTGGCTCTGCCTCACTCTGGGATCTGTGGTTTCTCCTTTGGTATCTCTTACTATTTGTTTACCTAGATTTAGTAACCCAGACTGTTTGGTTCTATCTTTGTTTCTGGCTTGTCCAAGGATGAGGCTATGGGCATGATGACGTTAAGGCAGACATGTGTGGGGTGCACTGGTATACTGGGTGAGAAGAGAGGGGCCTGAAGCCTTGAGACTCACGAGCATTGACAAAAGCATCATGGGTATTAGTAAATGTGAAGAAGAGCAGCTAAGAAGCTAGGGGTGGGAGGAGCTAATAGAATAATAGATATATGGAAATCCTATGTGCCGTCAAAGGAACACTCGTTCACAAATCGGTGAGTGACAGAGTGCCTAGTTCAAGAACACTTTAAAAACTCCTGGTTATGATGACAAAATTTAACATTCAAAATTCTAGGGTGAATTACCTTGTCTGGTGGAGGGGTCTGTGTTTCTGGTGACTGACAAAGGCCATGTCTAGTCACTTCTACTGACTTACCGGATGGCCTTTTCCATATACGTTCTTTTGACACATGAACTTCGCATGTCTCCATGGAAGCCCTTAACTGCTCCCTTCTTTTGCTCTGTCTTGATCTGCACCCACTCCTCCACTTTCTGATTTGGATACTGTAACTCAGAAGTGTAGGAGCAGACCCTCCCACTGGTGCGAACCTCAGTCAGCAGAAAGCAGGAGTCAGGAGGGAGCCAGACAGAACTCTCCCCACCCCCATGCCCCAATCAGTGTCTGTAGAGGCAGTTCCACAGGCCTAGCAAACACCCCTGCCCGCTGAGCTGCTGGACCACATTCATTCTGACAAAGTTGCCAGCGACCTATCTCATTGCTCTTGAGGCTTCCCTTGCCTGACGAACCCTTTTTCCTGTGTTCATACTGTCCTGCCTTCACACTCTCAAATAAAATCAGATCTTTAATCTTTACCTTGGGCTCTGTTTTTTAGAGCAGCAATTCTCAAAACATAATGTGGGTACAAATCACATGGGGATTTTGCAAAATAAAATACAGATTCTGTGTCAGGGGACCTGTGATGGAGCCTGAGATGCTGCATTTCTCACAATCATGTGACATCCACACTGTTGCTCCTTTACACAGCAAGGTTCTAGGAGACATAAAATAAGACAAAACTCACCACCACTCCAGCGTAAGCTCCTTGAAGAGCCAAGACTTTGTCTCTCTTTCTACATAAAGATTTTTTACAATTCTGTGGTTTAAATCTACAACAATGCTTAGAATGTGGAAAAGTCACAACAGGTATTTGTTGACTGAATAATAAATGAATAAATTCCCCTGAATGACTTTAGTCATGGTAAAATCTTTAAATCTTTAGTCATGGGGAAAAAAAAATTCTAATTTTAGCATTCAAAATTCTAGGGTAAACTGCATTGTCTGGTAGTGGGTTTTCTGTATTTCTGGTGACAACATAAATGTTTGCAATGGACTCAATGTTTATGTTCCTTCCTCTCCAGAATACATGTGTTGATGCCAAAGTAACGGTATTAGGATGTGGGGCCTTAGGGACCTGATTAGGTCATGAGGATTCAGCCTTCATGAATTAGTGCCCTTATAAATGGACCCCAGAGAGATGCCTTGCTCCTTCCACCCTGTGAGGTTATATCAAAAGACAGCTGTCTAGGAAGTAAGGCTTTCACCAGAAACCAAATCTGTTGGTGCCTTGATCTTGGACTTCCCAGCCCCCAGAACTATGAGAAATAAATTTGTTATAAGGTACCCAGTCTGTGGGGCACCTGGGTCACTCAGTGGGTTAAAGCCTCTGCCTTCAGCTCAGGTCATGATCCCAGGGTCCTGGGATCGAGCCCCGCATCGGGATCTCTGCTCAGTGGGAAGCCTGCTTCCATTCCTCTCTCTCTGCCCGCCTCTCTGCCTACTTGTGATCTCTGCCTGTCAAATAAATAAATAAAATTTTTTTTAAAAAAATGTACCCAGTCTATGGAATTCTGTGATAGCAGCCCAAACAGACTAAGACAATGTTGAATACCAAATGTAGCTATATAGTTCTAGCACCCCAACCTCAAGGGGTTAAAGCCAAAAGCCAATTAAATGTAAGAGTCACATTTTAGGGATTGGTTTCTGGTTTGGAAGCATGGATAGACGGTAGTGAGGTATCAAGTTCAAGATTTCCAGAGGCCAACCTTCTTTTCTAAAGCCTGGTTGTCTTCTGTCAGAGACAAGGGAACAAAGAGAAGTGTGCTGAAGATCCATTATATTGGTAACATCCTGTATTTACTCACCCCGCACTTCACTTTTCATAGAATACCTTGTACTATGGAGGGTAAATGGCAGTTTTCCCCTGAATTTTAAAATAGTGCATCATGTTTAATTCATTAAAACTGCCAGTAGCATCAACATCCTCTTCTGGTATTTGTCCTATTTAAGAAATGTCGCACGTTAGACTTCTGTGATAGGTGTTATGCCTATTATTGGATGTAACTGACCTTGTTTTACTGTCCCTTCCGTTGCTACCAACAACCATTTGGACATTAAAGATTTTTTTTTTTTTTTTTTGCTGACAACATCAGTAGCTATTCTTTTCTTGCTACACTTTTACTGTTGTCATAGAGACACAGAAACAGCTGAATAGAGTTTTTACATATGGAGTTCCTGATGGAGCGGTGATATTATCCATGCTACTCTCTGTCACTGAATTTGTTTCTAAATGATTGCATCAAGGTCACACTCTTACCTTTGAATTTTAAGGAATTTTCAAAGACAAGAACAATTTCTACCAGGAAATCTCATTTGGAAGACTATTAAAGTAGTTCTCAAAGTATAGTCCCTGTACCAGTTGCACTGGCATCACCCACCAACATATTAGAAATGTAAATTATTGTGCCCTGTGATGGTTTCTTAGCCCAGTTAGCTGGTAAAAGATTATTTCTGGGTGTATCTGTGAGAGAGTTTCTGGGAAAGATTAGCATTTGAATCAGTAGACTTAGTAAAGCAGATGTACCCTCACTGATGTGGGGGGCATAATCCAATCTGTTGAGGACCCACATAGAACAAAAGATAGAAGAGTGAATTCTCTCTCCTTGAGCTGGCCTGTCCATCTTTTGCCCTTGGACATCAGAGCTCCTGGTTCTCAGGTCTTCAGGCTTTGGACTGAATCATATCACTGGCCTTCCTAGCTCTCCAGCTTGCTGGCAACAGATCATGGCTCTTCTCAGCCTCCATAATCATGTTAGCCAATTTCTATTATAAATCTCTTCATCTCTCTCTCTCTCTCTTTATAGATATCATTGGTTCCTCTTCTTTGGAGTATCCTGATCAATACAGGTCCCATCCCAGGCCTGTTAAATCAAAACTCTGTAGTCTCTGTTTTAACATTTAAGTCCTCCAGGTGATTGCAAGGCATGGTAATGGCTGAGAATCTCTCTCAGACACCTTCCTGTCTGATAGTATTGATGAAAATTATTAAGGTACTCAAGAATCAAGGGATAAATGAAAAGAAGATGTTCTCCATTGGAGTATTTGAAAATCTAAGGTACAGAACAGCATTTTTAGAACCTGGGTTTGAACTGCATATAGTATCACAGGACAGGTCATTATTAAAGATACGTAAGCCTTGGCCCTACCCAGACCTAGTGAATCAGAGTGTCTGAGTCAGGGCTGATTGCCTCTTTAAGGGTACACCAGACAGTTCTGAGGTACCAAGTATGATAACCATAGAATAAAGTATAGCTTTATGTTAACAGTAGTTATCTCTGGCTGATGGGACTGAGAATGGTCTCTGCTTTCTATATACTTTTTGCATTTTTTTGAGTGGGGTGCAATGATCATACATTACCTTTGTAATCAGAAAATAACAGCAAGGCTGTTATTTTAAAAGAATAAAAGCAAAAAGAATAGCATCAGCCTATCTTGGAGCCCTGGGAACTTGAGGAGCTGATGTATTTTCATGATTATTTATATTAGAGGGGTGCAAAGCTCAGATTTTGGCACAAGACTGGCTGGGTCCTGATCCTGGAGGCACTTATGAGCTGTGTAAATCTCCTCCCCCAAGCCTCAGTTTCCTCATCAGCCAAGCAGAGAGAGTAATAGTAGAACCATTTTAACAAGGTTGTTGTGAGAATCATATGAGTACTTAGTAGAGTGCTTAGCACATAATGAGAATTCCAAATGTCAGCTATTAGCAGTACAAGGACATCTATGCTTTCTGATTATTTATGGCACTAGGTTTTATGGCTATTCTTAGCCCTATTTTCTATGAGTCATATATTAATCAATCCATTTCTCTTATGATGCTCAAAACAAAACAAAATAAAACAAAAAACAAATCGCTGGCCATGGCTCTAAGTAGAAGATGTCCCTCCTTAGTGATAGTAACTCTTCTGCATCACCCTGGGCTTGCATTCTCTCATCTGACTCTGGTCCCTTGCCATGATTCTCACACTCCTTCCTCTTGACAAAAAAACCACTTCTTAGTTCTTTTCCCATCCAGTGCCCACTGCCTTCATGCTTCCATGCTTCCCCTTTCAGTTTGCTGTTTGTTTGGTGACTGACACCATATTTATTTTACCTCCAACGTTGCAACTGTTGGTTATTACAATGTATTTAATAAATTTTTGTTAAATTCTCTTAGGATTAAGGTTCAGTATCACTAGATTTTTGTTTTTTTCTTTCCCACCCTGACATAATGAATGATTCGGGTTTCTGAAGCTCCGTCAGGAAGAACATTTCTGTCTCAGATTAAGAACTGACTGGAAAAAAAAAAATCATTCCTGGGTTTGTGCCTCAAGGGCAGGGATGGATGCTGTGCCTGCATGCAGTCTTGCTTAGAGCCACTGCCTGGGAGATCCAGAACTTAGCTACACTTCCCTTTTTCAAAGAGAGACTCTTACGTGTCAAAGTCTTGACACCTGACTGGGACTTTGTCCTACCAGATTAAATCAGAGTCTTGTAAAACATCGAGGAAAGGAGTTTAGGAGAGAAGCTGATCAACTTTCTACTTTCTGGAGCACTTTTATATTGAAAACAAATACTTCCAGGCAGTGGTATTTCAGATTTTAGTATGCATGAGAATCATCTGGGGGTTGCTATATAGATGGAATGTTGTGTTCCCCAAACATTCATGTTTTGAAATCCTAGCCCCTCAGGTGATGGTATTAGGAGATGGGGCTTTGGGGAAGTGATTAGGTCATGAGGGTGGAGCCCTCATGGATGAGATTTGTACCCTTATTATTGAGACCTCACAGAGCTCCCAAGTCCCTGCTGTCTTGTGAGGTAAGTCTATAAGGAAGTGGGTCCCCACCAGATACCAGTCCCAGTAACCTGGGACTTCCCAGCCTCTAGAACTGAGAGAAATAAACTTCTGTTGTTTATAAGCCACCCAGATTATGGTTATTTCTGTTATAGCAGCCCAAATGGACTGAGATGAGGGCTTATGAAAACAGAGGTTATTGGTCCTGCCTCAGTCTCTGATTTACTAGGCCTAGGATCTAACAAGTTCCTGGGTGATGCTATCACTGCTAACTCAAGAACTTCACTCTGAGAACTACCCTTTAAGGGAATCAATCCTTAAGAATCTTGAGAACTTGGTCCCCCTAAAAGGGGAGGAGTGTTAGTACTGGCTATGGTAGGAAATTTCTTGTCATACTCCATTTCTCTTTTTTCTTCCTTCCACTCACTGAATAGTACTCAGATCTGATAATTTCAGCCTGAGAAAGTGACCACTTCCATGCTCAGTATATTTCAGAGACACTTACTAAGAACCACCAAAGAGGGGTCCCTGGGTGGCTCAGTGGGTTAAGCCTCTGACTTCGGCTCAGGTCATGATCTCAGGGTCCTGGGATTGAGCCCCACATGAGGCTTTCTGCTCATCAGGGAGCCTGCTTCCCCCCCTCTCTCTGCCTGCCTCTCTGCCTACTTGAAATCTCTCTCTCTCTCTGCCAAATAAATAAAATCTTCAAAAAAAAGAAGAAAAATAACCACTAAAGAAATTTCTAACCCTTGGCATAGACTCATCGCCAGTTTACCGATGATTTTAATTGTAACAGCAAAATGTAAAATTTGGCTTTACAGATGTGAGCCTCTGTATCTTTGCCTACTTCTCACTCAGCAGAACTTCTCAGGCACCCTGAGGCACAGGTGCCCTCGAAGCTGGTGCACTCTCAGTTCCCCTGCCCTGAACGTCACTCCATCCCCTTTCTATCTTACTTCCATACCTGCTTTGAAAACAGTTTCATAAGACTCAATGCCTCCATAATGTCTTTCTTTAGAAATTCTGACTCACAGATAATTCACCTGTTTTGCTTTCCAGTGGGTAAACACAGTTCATAGTTCTTATATTTCATTTTCTATTATTTTCTAGTGTCTTCTCGCTGATTTGTCACCATCTTTTTTTTTTTTTAAAGATGTTTTTTATTTATTTGAGAGACTGAAAGACAGAACACAAGCAGGGGGAGGGGCAGAGAGAGAGGGAGAATCAGATGCCCCACTGAACATGGAGTCCAACTTGGGGTTAGATCCCAGGACCCTGAGATCATGACCTGAGGAGAAGGCAGATGCTTAACCAACTGAGTCACCCAGGCGCCTCTGATTTGTTCTTCTGTTTTTAATTTTGCTATCTTCTGACCACAGCACTCTTCCTCTAAAACTGGGAGATACAGAGAATAAAAACTAACAATAGTATCTTCTGTCACTGCCCGAGATTTTCTGCAAATGATGCATGGGGTAGGACAAAGCCAGGATATCCCTCAATGAGAGACCAAGGAGAAGCAGGAAAGCACCGGACTTGGCTTTCTTGCCTCTAAAGAGTCCACATTCCCAGGGCCAGCAATGACAAAGCACTCATAGATATCTTGGCTTCAGTGACCCCAAGAACCTAATTGTAACCTGCTCATTCTTCCCCTTAGAGCAGACACAATTACCATGCTTAGGAAGGGAGCTCAGCCAGAAGGTTAGTGGATTTTGTTTTGTGCTTAATTTTTGCTTCAGTGCTCAGAGAATGTATTACACAACTATTGTGAAATAGCACCTGGTCTGTTTACTAACACAATATTATAAAAGTAAAACATAATTAAAAAAAAAAACTGGATAACTAGGGCCCCAGAACAAAACTCAACCACAAATGATCACCTTATACCTATAATTACCACAATAATTTGAGTGTGGAATAGATGCCAAATGATTCAGACCAGCCAGGTTAGATTCTCCTGCTGTGTGGATGAACTTTTCAGGTGCACCTTAACGTTGCATTGCTGTGGATATCAAAAGCACAGCAAGGGTCCCCACAAAGCTGGCAAAGCCAATAAATTCAGGGACTTGCAAGCTTCCGGGTGTAAAACGTATTCAGCATTTGTTTCATAGGAATGATTTATTCTATTAAATCAATGGTTTTCACTTTTTTCTACTTTCTTTAGTGACCCTTTTTCTACTTTGATGTTCAAAATACATATCCAAAAGTTCTGGCAGAAGCTGAGTAACCGAGTTCTGCCCGATTTCTGTCCTGTCCCCTAACCCAGGCAAGAACCCTCGGTAGACTCTCAGAGTACCTCCTGCAAACCTAGACAGCCCCACAGAACACAGGTGAAATGGCAGCAATGATACCATAATGAACAAACACTATTAAGACACTAGGATACAATTCCAATTTTTCTCTACTCGTTCACTTTTGAAGTAGATTTATATATAAGGAAGGAAGCACATTCTTACTATAAACCATCCTGCAGGGGCGCCTGCGTGGCTCAGTCCATTAAGCCTCTGCTTTGGCTCAGGTCATGATTTCAGGGTCCTGGGATTGAGCCCCGTGTCAGGCTCTCCACTCAGCAGAGAGTCTGCTTCTCCTTCTCCCTCTGCCCTGCCCTGCTGTCTCCTGCATGCTCTCTCTCTCTCAAATAAATAAATAAAATCTTTAAAAAACAAAACAAAACAGTCTGCAAACAGATTTCTGCCAATTCTAAATATTAGATCTGGTTCATTAAAGGCAATTCTCTCCAAACTAGATAGTGTGTATGAAAATATACACAAAGAAAATAAGTGAGAGTTTCACTAACATTAAAAGCGACCATTAAACATTCACTTAGTACAATGTGACACATTATGACATAATAAAAGATATTGGAGCCAGGAAGATATGAGATAAAAATCCAGTTCTGTTATCTACTATCTATGTGGCCTTGGCAAGTCTCTCAATTTCTCTGTTAGATTCTGATTTTTTATTTTTATTTTTTTAAAAGATTCCATCCATTTATTTGACAGAGAGAGAGAGATCACAAGTAGTCAGAGAGGCAGGCAGAGACTGAGAGGGAAGCAGACTCCCTGCTGAGCAGAGAGCCTGATGCAGGGCTAGATCCCAGGACCCTAAGATCATGACCTGAGCCAAAGGCAGAGGCTTTAATCCCCTGAGCCACCCAGGTGCCCCAGATCCTGATTTTTTAAAAAAGAAATTAAGAAAAAGTGCTGATAGAACTATATTTCAGGGTAACTGTAAGGTTTAGATACCGACTAGTCAAATTTTCATTGTGTGTCTCATGTGTAAGTAGCAAAGATTAGAACTGTTTTACCCCTAAACCTAGCTAGATACAGAAATAAACATTTCTTGTTCACCCAGCCAACTGAGGTTTTTTTCCCTGGTTGCAAAATGCCAACTCTAAATCCTCCTACCTGTAACTTGTCTGTTCCTTCCTGTAAAAGACTAAAAGTAAAACCACTCTGTAAAGACATGTTCTGTTCTCTGGGTCTGGGGTGCTGTCCCTACGGCAATAGCATGAATAAAATAGATTTCCTTATTTTCTAGTTCTCACCTTTGATGATATCATATACGTAAAAGTGCTTGAACCAGAATCGGCCTTTATTCCTTGGAAGCTTTTATTAATGACCTCCTATAAACAGTGCTCTCAGTATAAACAATGAAATGCACAAATGTGAGTAGAATGCATCTTTTGCACTGGCATCTGCTGAATTCCATACATTTATGATGCTAAAATCTTTCTTTGGTTACATTTTTCCAATGTCTATCATGATAAACTAATTCTGGCAGATCAGTAAGCAATGAGTTAACTCAAACTACTTTAATGGGAACTTTATAGTCATCTATTCATAAAAACTATAAACAGAGTTGAACTTTAATATGCATACCAATTCTGGAAGACCTAGTCGAGATGGCTCCATTTTCATGAAGCCTTCTCTAATTTCTGCAGTCAGAAATAACCTCCAGTCTCCGTGGTCCAGCTTGCATTGTTCCTTACTTCTTCCAATACTGTCTTCCACATTAGGCTCTACATCATTCCTAGTTGAGTACGTGTCTGGTTTTCTCCCTAGATTTTATGTTGCTTGAGACTAGGTACAGTGCCTTATTTTCTCTGGCACGATGTCTTAGGCAAATGATATATTCAATTAGTGTTCGCTGAAATGAGTCTATAATACCGTTTGATGGCTTAGATCATACTAATCAAGCAGCGTGCACATGAATGTTCTTCATAAAATGTCAGAGTCTACACTGAGAAGACTAGAGTAATCAAGAAAGGATCACAGAGAATGGAATTTTTTAAAAAAAGAAGAGTGGAGTGTGAAAAGAAAACTAACAATACACTGAGAAATCTAAGAAGGTAAAATTATATAGGAAGCAAATGCATCACAAGTAACTTAAATAGCACATTATTCCAATTCTATGCATCTTTACTACACAAAGGTTTGAATAAGGCAGATTACAGTCAAGGTCTTTAGAAATTTTACCTATACTGAGTCTTAATCAGGAAGTGATAATGATGGTAAGGTTGTGATATACAAGGTTCCTTTCAACAGTAGATCATCAGTGGAATGCTAATAAATCTTAGCAACCTAGTCTCTGGGGTGGGGAAAGGGAGCTCCTGATTTGTAGCACCCCCGATTTCAATGCTATAAATACTTCCAACGTGGCTTATTTTAAGGTATCGACAGATTACTTAATGTGAGTTTGGAAAGAGGTACACACAGTTGGCTCACCCAAGCCAGTGGCACAGGTCCCATCACACGACTGCCAGTTCCCTCTCTCCTCACCTTCCTTCCTTCACTTTCTTCCAAGGAAGAGGAATGGAGTACAGCCAGTCTAGGGAAAGGAGCAGGGCTTCATGGAAGGTTTTGCTTCTCAGTTTCCCCTTTGGGACTGTGTTTCGGAGACAATGGATCACCTCCAATTCATACTCTCCACCTCAATTTTCAGGGGACCTGACCATCTAAGAATCACTTTGGAAATAAAATGAAAGCTATGACCTTCTTTTAGGCCACTGAAGAAAATGTTAGGAATACTTGGTTCACAATAAATGTTACTTTCAATCTGACAAAATGATGAGAGTTTAGTTTCTCTGAATCTTAAAGAAACTATGAAATTATATGTGAGAAAAACTGCAAATACTGAATTACCGGTATTTTTATCTTCTCCATTGTTACGCTAACAGGTAACTTTCTGCTACTGGTTATACTTCATCAGTTGAGCCAACATTTGCTTATCAAAAATCTATGTGCTGCTTTTCTCTTAATACAAAATATGCTGAAATAAAATGAAAAAAATAATATTATCATGGTTCTGAGCACTTACACAAATTAGTAAGGGCTCAAAGACCCACGAGTAGGAATGAATCAGATCTCAAGATGTGCAACTATTAATAAAAATGTGATACAACAGCCCCTTTCCTGAACTTGTTCAGGATCATCACTACCAGAAGCAACATCACTCTGACATCTTACAGCCCAGCCTGGGCTGGTGTAAACAGTAAGCTCATGGAGTCTCCTGGATTTATCTTCAAGAATATGCAGAAGAAATCTAGCTTTTTGCAACATATACTTTGTGGCATCTAATGACACTGGAAAATCCCTAAGAAAATCTTCCTAGAATAACTCATAAAGGTACCAAAATTAAAAATAAACCTTATTTTCTAAGTGTGGGCTAGAATGACTTGGGAGGGCATCCTCCCAGGAATGGTTATAAAAGTTATTTTGGTTCCAACTCTATATTTTAGAATCTTACAGAACTTATTTGTGTTCTTGTTCTGCATTTTCAGAACCTTATATCATTTTAAGCTACATCTATAAGCATAAGAATTTTTAATCACAACTAGTGGGGTAATCTTTCTATTTTCCCACTTGTACAACTGCCACACTGGTGTGTGGTCTGGTATGATTCTCTGCAACTGGCATTGTCAACTAATAAGAGAGAGAAAGAAGACTGGCCTGCCCTTGGGAAGAACAGCAGCTGTAGCAAGGATCTGGTGGCTGGCAAAGCTCCTGGTGAAGAGAGGGACATGCCTATGTAGCTGGTGCCTGCAAGAACACTCCCATCATTGTTGGGGCTGCTCTGAGAGACTTCAGAGGGCATAGATGGTAAAATCCCAAACATTTAATTTGTTTGCAATTATTTTGCTTAAAATATAAGCACCAACAACAGAATAAATTTGATGTCAAAACTTAAAATGTTGACACTCAACACCAAAAAGTTGTGATCTACAAGGCTTAACAAGATCTCCGAACACAATGGTTCTGAATTTCATCTTTTAAACTGGAACTGAATGGGACCTCGAGGTGGTTCAGTTAGTTGAATGTCCAATGCTTGATTTTGGCTCAGGTCTGGATCTCAGGGTCGTGGGGTCAAGCCCTGTGTCAGGTTCTGTGCTCAGTGTGGAGTCTACTTGGGATTCTCTCTGCCCCTTCCCTCCACTCTCTCTCAAATAAATAAATAAATTGTTAAAATAAATAAATAAATGAACTAGAACTGAAAATTAAGACTCATTAGGTAGCTCTTTCTAGGGTTCCCTGAAATTTTAGCTTTAAAAACCATCCAAATTCAAGCATATATGGAGTTTTGAATGAAAGTTTTAGTGGGCAGTTGCCTGTTTTGGGGGATGGGGGTACACAGAATCTGAGCTTTATGTCTCCCTGAGGATTCGTATCTTTCTAGTTTTGGAGGGAGGATAAGTCCACTCTTCACTATAAGAGCCTGTTATGGACTGAATATTTATGAACCTCCAAAACCCTATCCTTCAAAGTGATGGTATTAACCGATAAGGCACTGAGAAGTAATTAGGATTCAATGAGTTCTTGAGAGTGGAATCCTCATGAATGGAATCAAGCCTTTTTAAGGATCACAGGAGAGCCTTGCTTCCTCTCTCTGCTCTCTACCCTGCGAAGTTACAGTGAGAAGACAGCAGTCTGCTACCCAGAAAAGGCTTTTCACCAGAACCCTACATGCTTGCAACCTTGATCTCAGACTTTCAGGCTCCACAATTGTGAGAAAGAAATTTCTGTTGTTTATAAGCCACCCAGCCTGTGGTATTTCTGTTACAGCAGCCCAGACAGACAAAGTCAGAACATATAACAGCCTCAGCCGGTCAGAAATATCTCATATTCTGTCTGCTCCTTCCACCCCCAAATCTTGAACTAGTGATGTCAGAGGACAGGAATGGGGAGAAGCCCATTTGGAGACAGTAGCACAATCTCCAGGAGCAGGCAGGACAAGTGTCCTGTCCAGTGGTGGGACGCAGCTGTGACACCCAGAGCTTATTGGCACCAGCTGCTTTGCTCTTACCACGTGATGGATTCCATGCCACGGATCTAAGCCCTGTTTCTAGCTTTTCCCAGTGTCCTAAACCTGGTTCAGCCGGCTTCTTAGTGATTCTGGGCTTCCCAGAGCCTTTTCAACAAATTTCTGCAGTAGACGGCCAGTTAGTTTTGTGACTAGCAACTATAACCCCTGATGGTTACAAAACATAGTAAGAGGGGCGCCTGGGTGGCTCAGTGGGTTAAAGCCTTTGCCTTCAGCCCGGGTCATGATCCAAGGGTCCTGGGATCGAGCCTTGTATCGGGCTCTCTGCTCAGCAGGGAGCCTGCTTCCTCTTCTCTCTCTCTGCCTGCCTCTCTGTCTACTTGTGATCTCTGTCTGTCAAATAAATAAATAAAATCTTTAAAAAAAAAACATAGTAAGAAAGTTAATTTCTCAAAAAACAGTTGTTTCTTAACCAATCCCCCCAAATTAGACAACTTCTATTTCTTTCCCATTTTTAAAAAAGATTTTATTTATTCATTTGACAGAGATCACAAGTAGGCAGAGAGGCAGGCAGAGAGAGAGGGTAAACTTTAGCTGTGATCACTACTAACAGTAATGACTAATAACTGTAGTATCGTTACTACTAACAGTAATGGTAAGCACATACTACTTTATGTGGGAGGCCCATGATGGGTAAGAAGTTAAGAAAGCATAGATATTCAGACAGAAGGTACATCTCCACAACCATGTCCCCTCCAGAGTACAATTCCCCTCTCTCTGCTGTCCACAGTGAGGCCTAAGAAAACTTAAAATCCTCTCAAAATCTAGGATGCTTCTATCTAAAACAAATGTTTCAAGGAGATTTCTTAATTTAGATATCATTTTGATATATACCACAAAAGGGAGAGTTATTTTATCTTCAGGGACTTTTTTATTGTGTATTTTTAAACACTTTAGGGACGCCTGGGTGGCTCAGTCAGTTAAGCATCTGCCTTCGACTCATGCTTCTGGGATCCTAGGGTTGAGCCCTGCATTGGACTCCCTGCTCAGTCTGGAGTTTGCTTCTCCTTCTCCCTCTGTCCCTCCTGCTACCTCCTCTCCTGCATTATCTCTCTCAAATAAATAAATAAAAATCTTTAAAAATGTTAAAAAATAAAGTACTTTAAATTTTCAATTTTTTAAACATGACTCAGATAAATTTGAAACATGACTCAGATAAATTTTTAAACATGACTCAGATAAATTTTACCTCAGAGTTGAGAATGTATGTATGTGTGTATATATATATATATACACACACAACTAAAACATAAGTTTTACAAAACACCATTGATCCTATTTGTGACGCACTATTTTTAACTTATTTTGTTCCATTTCATTTCTTAAAGTATTCTTATTATGACCCTTTGAATTAAGTTTGTAATAAATAACATTGCTTTAAGAAAATAGGAAGTTCGATTTCCAACAGGCAAATCTTTTAATTTTCTGACAGAAAACTATTCTTTTAAAGATCAAAGGAGATTGGGCCAACTTCAGATGGATGATATAGTATACTGCTTCTTATCTCATTAAGTATTTGCTCAGAAATCCAAAATATGTAGAGTTGAGTCATGCAACTCTTCCTGAGAAGAGAAAATACATCCCCAAGTTGTATTCCCGGTAAGAACATATCAACCCACACACGTAAATCAAATTTCAAATGCCTCTAGTATTAGTGTCTCCAGATTCTAAATATGGGCTTGACTTATAATTTCCATTTTCTCTAGCCTTGGTTTTAATGAACTTAAAAGTAAATTTTATGTATGCATATAATTCAGTAATTCTGAAAACTGCATCGTTACTGATTAATCAGTGATGACCTTAATCTTAGATTTCTATACAGAAAAAGTAAACTGTTCAGAAAACAAACAGAAAAAAAACCCCTTCTTTCATTAACTGATACCATAGTTAATCATTGGACTTAAAATAAAGAATTTGGAAAATACAATGCTACTATTTTTAAAAACTGCTCAAGCAATCAAAATTGTGAATGGAAGCATTTCCAATTTGCCAACATAACCCTTAGACACATTCATGCCGGAAACATCTTGGCTGAGTTTTAACATTCCCTAGGAAAATATTAAGTAAGTTATAGGTTTTCTTTCTTTCTTTCTTCCTTTCTTCTTCTTTTTTTTTTTTTCCATGTCAACTCTAAGATAACACTTAATTCTAACTGTGTATTTGCCATGCCAGATCACATTGGACAGAAACCACTACCTTTAACAGATGGTTCTATTCTAGCCACAATCATATCACATTAACTTCCCAGCCTACCTATTAATATCCAACCAAATTAGAGCTTGGTGAGCTTCTGGCAGGTTTGTGACAGCCCCTAAAACCTGCAATTTTAAGTAATTATAGAAATTCTGGGCAGGAAGCCCTCTAAAAAGATGATCAGCTTCATTCCTTTCCTTTGAAACTTTGAGACCATCCCAAAGCCAGTGTTCTTTTTTCTATTTTAACTTGGAGAGAAGAAAGGATATTAGCATGAAGGATCACTCACTGTGTGACCAGAACCAGACTAGGTTCATTACATGTATGATGTAATTTAAGCCTTATATATTCACGTAGTAGGAATTACTATCTCCATTTTACAGAGGGGTAAGTTAGCCTCAGAAAAACTAAGTAAGCTAATCAAGGATAGAGTGTCTGTTAAAATTGGGGTCTGACCAAGAATCTGCAGAAATTAACATTCCCCTGTCAGCTTTCTCAGTCTCAGGCTAGGGCTGGCCACACAGACTTGTGAGAGCTGGGGGTGCACACCTCTTCCCAACTCCACATTTGGTGAGGTCACACCAGTAGCTTGAAATCTGCCATGGTGGGAATATTTAGACCATGCCAGCTGGCAAACACTACACATCAGGGCTTTCTTCTTCAGATAGTCATTTACCAGCACACCATTACCTACAACATTCATATATATTTTTGAAGATTTATTTATTATAGAGGAGGAGAGTGTGCATGAGTAGTGGAGGGGAAGAATCCTCAAGCAAAATCCCTACTGAGCACGGAGCCCAATGTGGGGCTTGATCCCAGGACCCATGAAATCATGACCTAAGCCAAAGGCAAATGTCTGATGCTTAACTGACTGAGTGACTCAGGTACCCCTCACATTCATAGTCAATATCTTACAAATGTCATGATTGGATATTTCTATTAGTGAATTTATTTTATTTTCAAAAGCAAATAATAGTGAGGATATAGACATACTGTCTCTCAGTATATACTTCCCGCTTTTATTTTCTAAATGCTTTTTGCCTACCTGTTAAGAAAACCTTCAGTTACCTGAAAGTAGTTACAATAATATAATAAATCTCCATGTCTTCATTATCCAGACTTACTTATTACTAAAATATAGCCAACCTTATTTCATTTATACTCCCCAAACACTTTTTTCTCCCTAGCCGCATTTTCCTCCCAAGCCAGAATATTTTAAAACAAATCTCAGATATTTTATCATTTTATTTGTAAATAATCAGTTTGTATTCCTAATAGATATTAAGCTCACTTTAAAACATTACAACACCACCGTTATTACACTTTAAAATTATCAGTGATTCCTTAACATTAGTATTCAGTTTTCCTTGATTGCCTCAGAGCCTTTTACAAAGGCTGCTTTGCTCAAATCAAGAACCAAAGTCCGCATATTACGCTTGGAGAGAATGTCTCTTAAACATTAATTGATCTTAATCTGTTCATTAGCTTAATTTTTTACTGGTCTTAATATCGCCCTTCTTCCTTTTTTTTTTCTCACATCATTTATTTGTGGAAGAAATTTAGTCATCTATTTTATAGAATGTCTTAACTTTTGGATTTTGTGGCCTGGATTCCATGGTACCAGATAACATGTTCCTTTTCTTCTGTATTTCTTGAAAACTGATAGTTAAATCTAGGGGTTTGAATAAATTTATGTTCTACTATTAGCAAGTATATTTTATAGACAGAATTGTGTACCTGCTGTGTGTTGTCTTGCTCTCTTTCTTTTTTCTTTTGGAATTAATGAGTGTTGATGTTCCCACCTTAACTCATCTCTCCTAGAGATTCCTCAACAAATGGTCTGGGCAGCCATTGACCATCATTTCTTAGATTACTTCAAAAGAAGTTGCAAAAATAATGATGGCTTCGTTTTGTCAATCCTTCTGCAATTACTGGCTTGAATTTTTTTTTTTTTTTTTAACAAAGCAGACGTTTTTCTTAGCAACTCTTTGATTAACCTGAATTACAGTCAGAAAAGGGTGGAATATATCTTTTGTTACTTTCCCTTCATCAACCAATTTTTAGAATGAGTTTATGTCCTCATATCCTAGGATAAAGGAAGTTTGGGGGTTTTATTTGTGGTATTATGTACTCATAGGTTTTAACATATTTGATGTATTTCAATAAATTGCAGTTTCTTTTTATTCCTTCAAATTGGTTCCCGTGTCTTTCTGACATGACTCCAGTAGTTTTTGATAGCCTCCTTACTTCCTGGTATATTCCAAGCTCTTGTACATTTCTTGCCCCCATCTTAGAAACAGACATTTTTTTTTTCTGAGGAGCCTGATTTCTTGTGGTGGGAAATTGTTCTGTGCACTATTTAAATGGATTCTGTCTCAAGTCATGAGAGATTCTAAACCAGAACACTCTCAGCACTCACAGACTACAGATGAAGTACCAAGTCCTGCAGCCAGCATCTCAACTTCTATTTCTTCGAGCAAAAACTGCCGTCTTATTACAGGATCTGTCAGGTTAAATGTATACAATATAACCTTCACCATATCCTAACTCATTACTGATTGCCTCAAGCATATGAATGAGTGACTGTCTGTAAAACTACATACGCTTTATATATTTTGTGGGGCCTGAAATCTAAACAATTGGGAGGGGGCTCTCTTTTAGAAAATGAGTATGAAATTACAAATATAACACTAAACAAGAAAGTGGACATTTATTTAGTTGACAAAAAATACCAATGCAAATTACAAGTGTACTCTTTGGTCACGTTTTCATGTGATAATGATTTTATGATATTATTCTATGGAGGGATTGGAAAGATGATCCTGTCCTCCCTTTCGTGTGGCTGGCCAGATTTTCTTCTTATTTTTGATAGTCAGAAATGCATAAAAGCATGTAGCTTAACAGGTACTCTCTCATCTGTAGCACTACTATGCTTTGTACCTTACTCAGAAATTCTGATAAATCCTATCTTAAGCAATTCCCCTCAAAAGAGGGAAAAACGTATGACATATTTATAATCGTACACAGCAATTATGTTTTCTAGTATAGCTTCGATAAGAGAGAACTTACATTGTGACTAAGTATCAATTAGAACTCAATCATCCAGTTACAAGTTTAAATGTCTGGTGATGGAAGGAAATTTTACAGAGATTAGCTTTTGGTTCTGTACATTTCAATCATTATTTCTCCTCCACTGCCTACATACTTTCATGGCTGTCCTGCAGAACACATTAATAACCCAACATAGCTTCGGCCCCGCTGGGTGAATCAGCCAAGTATATGTGATAGGACCTAGAAGCCATTCTTTTGCGGGGATGGCAGGCAGTAACTTAATTATACACAGAAACAACTGCAGACCCTACACAGAGCCAGCTATACTCAAAGTAAATATATCTCCAACCCTTTGTCTTCCATGCATTCAGCTACTTCTAATTCCACTCAATGTGAGGAAAAGAGAGATGGAGGAGAAGTTTTAGTGGAAGGAAACAGAGGTTCTAACCAACTGTGGTTAAAATACCTAACTTAGCAGATATTACAAACCACTTGGGCACATGGTTCAGGCTCCTCTCAGGGCCTTGGGAGGGCCCATACGAGTGAGGGACCCTGAAATGTAAACTTCACAGTAATGCCCTGTCTTCAGAGAAACGTCATCTCACCACTCAGTCTTTTCTTTCCCAATGGCTAATCCAAACATGTGACTCTTTCTGTCTGCAACCTTTTCCCAGTTCCATGAACATTTATGAGACATCCTTTAACTCTTCGGTCCCATTTTCCGGGGACCCTCGTGCACACAGACAGAAGTCGGTGCTTTTCACGTTCATCACATATTCACAAACCCTCCATGTGAATGCAAACACCTCATAATTTTGCATCTTGAAAGCAGCCCCCATGTGCAATGAAGAGTAATAATGTCAGGTGTCATTTTTCTCTGATCGGAACTCTTCACTGGTAGAATCAATAGTTTATATGAACCTATAGTTTGTAAGAAGCTGTTTGTAGATTAAAAATACAGGACATCTATATAAATATATCTAGCTACTCATGGCAGTAACCCAAGAGTACTGCAAGTAAAAATCATAGCAAATGATTTCTAGCTATTATTTTGGCTCGTGCTACAGCACTCACCAGCAAGAGTAGCAACAACATACTTGCTTATAAAGTTATAGTATGCTGTGCCCGTCAAGCCTGGGAGTTGCCAGCAAGCATTTCAGGAAAATTTCCAAAGTTATTATTAGGTATAATACAGACTTTCCTACCTAGTTTTCAGTCCTGAGATCTCTGACAGATGCTTTGGTGGTTACGGCGGCTGTAATGTTTGGCATCCCAATAGACAGCCTGCCCCAGCACCAGCAGCAGCAACTGACCGGTGTTTCACAGGAGGAATTTTTATTTTTATTTTTCAGAGGCTTCAAAACAAAGACAAGGTCATTCTCAATGCCAGAACTTTTAGCTAAGCCATAACTTTGCCTTGTGTCTCAAAAGTACTGAGAGAAAGAAAAAAAAATACAACAAAACCCACCAAAAAAATCCAGCTGCCAAGAAAATAAGCCATTAAAGTTAGTGTTAGGAACTCTGGATATCTGGATTACTGTTTCAAATTTAACCTCAGCATCACTACCAGTGCCTCTAAAAATCACAGGTAATACTTTGCACTTGCTACTCATCAGGCCCTGAACTAAGTGCTTTCTACTAAACTTCACAGTAACCTCATTTCACAAATGAAGAGGACAAGACAGCAAAAGCACAATGATCTTGACCTGGTTGTAATCAGTAAGTGTGGGGTGGGGTAGGGACCAGGGTTTGCCCTCAGGCAATCCAATTCAAGAGATAATTTGTTGAGGTCTGCTCTATACCGCCAGGCAGCTCTGGTATCCTTGCAAAAACTTCTCTTGATCCTGAACTTGGAACAGTAATAAAAATGTAAATTATTAGTACAAGAAAGAAAAACATTTATGCTTTCCCTCTCTTAGTTTCTAAACAGATCTTCTATATGACGATGACTTCAGCACCAAATTTTGCATACGGTTTTTTAATGTTTAGTTTTCTTAGCATTTTAAAACAGCACTTCTTACATATTCAAAAGTAGATTAATTCAACAATACCGGAAAATAAATTCTTAAATCAATATTACAAGCCAAGTAAATGTAAACCTATATGAAGCTGTTAAGAATAAAAAGAGAACTAATTCACATATAAGCTGTTTTAAATATATTCTGACCATCTGACTATATCTAGAGAGACATATATTCTGAGGACAAAAAGAATTGTAGGAGAGGGGCACCTGGGTGGCTCAGTGGGTTAAAGCCTCTGCCTTCAGCTCAGGTCATGATCCCAGGGTCCTGGGATCGAGTCCCACATTGGGCTCTCTGCTCAGCAGGGAACCTGCTTCCTCCTCTCTCTCTGCCTGCCTTTCTGCCTGCCTGTGATCTCTGTCTGTCAAATAAATAAATAAAATTTTAAAAAAAATTGTAGGAGAAACTAATATAACATCATGTGTCCACTATATTAAAAAAAAAAAAAGAACTGTAGGAAAGGGGCACCTGGGTGGCTCAGTGGGTTAAAGCCTCTGCCTTCCGCTCAGGTCATGATCCCAGGGTCCTGGGATGGAGCCCCGCATTGGGCTCTCTGCTCAGCAGGTTCCCTGCTGAGCAG